>NC_073360.2:36270000-36485000 GCF_027580225.2 Misgurnus anguillicaudatus | reverse complement strand
TCCCCTGAAGTCCACATTAAAGTTAGGGAAAGTTTCTTATGCCTAAGAAAGTTATAATATACCACCATTTTCTGACCCTTAAAGCAACACCAAAGAGTTTTTTACCTTAAAATAACGTTTCCAAAAAAGTTTCAGTCGTTCATCCACTCGAAACAGGGTGAACGGCACTTTCACATTCGCTTTGCAGCCCTCTTTCAGCCAAAACCGCACTAAAGAAGTTTCCAACCGTCGGGTCGCGGTCCTGTAGTTTGAGTGAAAACTACAAAAACTTGCTTTACGGCAAACCTACAATCCAATCAGAGCCAGCTTTGCTGCAGTAGGCTAAATTAATTACGACAGTGGTAATGGACAATTCCACTTCCAACCTGTAGGGGGAGCAAAGAGCAAAAACTCTTTAGTGTTGCTTTACGGCGGGCATACACGTGCAATTTTTGCTGTCATAGAAGCTTGCATGCAATTTTTTCTCGGGAGCAAATCATTGATGCTCGTATTGTCGCGGCTCGCACCGTGCGAGAGGAATTCCGAACCGAGCAGGTTATGAGCACCTCACGACCTCCTGATGAATTGTAAACATATCAAAAAAGTTCGGGAGCTGTCGGTATAAATTCGTAGTGTTGGTGCAGGTGAACGAGATGATCTGGCAATGCACTTGAAGTTGACCAATCACTGCCAGGGAAATTCCTTTACCGCCACAGCCCTATAGACCTATTGCAATTTTGGAATGCATAAATAAAATACAAAAGAACAGAAATTCCAGGATGTTCTCTGCATTTAAGCCAATATCTTAATCAAGTCGTACTGTAAAATCGTGTCGTTTGTGAAAGCATCTGAATTATTTTCGCAAAAACTCACTCGTTCCGATGGTCAGAATTCGTACCGTTTACGCCCAGCTTTATAAATGAATTGCTACTGTACCGTTAAAACTACCATGTAAATGTGAAATTATGCAAATCTTTTATGTATCCTTGTCTTTATTATGTCATGAAATTTCTTTCATAATTTTCCCTTATGCCATCTTAGATGTATGTGACACAAACAAATCATTTTATATTAAAAAGCTGTCATGTTATCTTGCATGTTAAACAATTTAAATTAAACTTGGGTCCCTTGTGAGGACCTGAATACAATGCGAATGTGGCAGTCATATGGATCACAATGCCACCTAATGTGTGGTTCAGTTTCTTCATTTTTAGGTTCTGACTTTCATTAAATCAATAAGCCCCAAGATGCAGTGGGTTACCATAAAATGCACTGTAACACCACTGCTTCACGGGGCTTATTGCTTTTATAAAATGGTTACTTCATATGCATAGCAGGGTTTCATTAAAATAAAACACAAATAAGTTGTAATTATATTAGTACAAATATTACTCTTCCGCCAAACAAAGTAGTTCCTCAGAATCAAGTGTGGCTGCAACAGAGCGCAGTTCACAAACAACACAGACGCAGCAAAGACACAATGAAAATATGATTAAAGACAGTAGTGTGTATTTTCATAAATCAACATTCATCTAATTTATACATTAACATTTATATCGTGCAACTGTTGAAGTGATGATCAAATATGCTCGGAAGCATGCTTAACTCTTTCCCCGTCAGGGTTTTAAAAAATGTTGACACACCCAGTTTTAGTTTAATGCCTTCCAGAAAAAAATTCTTCTTTAAATAAACATAAAATATATCAAATGAAAGAACAGACCCTCTGCTTTCAAACAAACAAACAAACAAACAAACAAACAAACAAACAAACAAACAAACAAACAAACAAACAAACAAACAAACAAACAAACAAACAAACATACAAACAAGCAAAAAAAGTGTCATCTTACCTTCATTTGTCCTCTTATCACCTCTCAAATTTTCAGCTAAAAGCTCAGATAATTCCATTTTTGTGAAGAACTTTTGTAAGAAATCAGATTCAGAGCCTGATCAAAACTTACACTGTCCGTGTGTCTCAATTCGTTCCCTAGCTCCCGAGGTCGTGAATCAGTATATCGTGTACACAGGTTCGGGCACTGGTAAGGACCCTAGCTCACTTCACATTGGGACGATGTTCACTTATTTTTCTGTCACGGCTGCTTAAGCGCGTTGTAATCACTCACAGCTGTTACTCATCAACAACCGGCAAAACCAACATCTTTCTGACTTAATTTTAAAAACAGTACATTGTGAAAAATGCTGTCATTATTCTCTTACATATCTGTGCATAAAATTGGAGGCATATATAATTACATTTTAAATGTAATAAATATATTTACAATTTTAAATATATATTATTCTTTTAAATATTGAGTAGATTGTGGTCCCTTACTGTGTAGCAATGTGTGTTTATATTTACAACTTAAACAAACGTTTGTCTTTATAAAAGTTCTGTAACATTTCATAAAGTTTATTGAGTTGGATCACGTGATGTTCGGTTGGCGAGCTTCAGAAAAGGTCACGTGATTTCCGGTTAGGGAACATAGGGATCATCGATGCTCACTGGTTTTTGCGTTGCATTGTGGGAATTTTTAGGGAACGAACGTTCCAGTGCACTGAACGGATTTTGCGATTGAGACAGCCCTTAAAATGGCCGACTCCCTGATCAGTGCCCTGACTACTGAACAAGGGAGCTGATTGAGACACACGGTGTGTTTTAGTGTTGAGTGAATGCGTCAGTGTTTAAGTTGGGTAAGATCGCCATTTAGTGGATAATAGCGAGAAATATGAATTTGAGGTAGAAACTACCCAGGGAACGTTTTAATTGTGCAAATGTAAAAAAAAAATATATAATTAGCCTAAAGAGTGTGGTGTTTATTTTCGTAATCAGTACGTAGCAACAGTGGCGCAGTGATACTTATGTAATGCGGTCTGAACCGTGGGGTTACCGGGGTATTTTATTACGGCTTAGAATGCCGTAATAGAATGAGAACGGGCCTTTTAATAATAGTGATTTTGCAACTGTTCACTATGTTTTTTAGAAGAGGAAGTTTTTGCAAAAATAAATAAATAAATAAATAGGCTACATTTGTTAAATACCAATGAAATGACTAAAGTGACATTTGTGAAAATAAGGCATTTCAAAAATGGACAAATAACCTTTTCATTGCCATTAAAAAGAAATTCCTAAACCTAAACATGAGAGCCTGAGGACAGCTGCTTAAAGAAAACATATCACTTAGAACCCTTCATATGTCTTCTGAAGTTAAACAATATGTTTGTGAGAGTAATCGATTCATATTTTGACATCGATATGTCACATATCTATAGTAACTATAGATAAAAATATAATGGCGCGTCAATAACGTTGAATCTCATGTACATGAGAGATGTAGATATTTGGGTGAATCTTCTGAGGATGATATGAAAACAGCTGGCAGGCAGAGCAGCGTTAATTCCTTCATAAATCAAAAATGCTTTAGGACACAGCACATATTCATAGATATGTCTTAATGTCTTCAGTGCCAGAATAAACCATAACTGTCTAATGTGTTTAAGCTTCTGTATTTGAAAAATATGACCGTAGGATATAAAACTCCCAAGTGTCTTATTTACAAGAGACATAAATGCTAACTACTAACAAAATTCAAATAAGTTTTGATAAACTGTACTTTGTTAAAGTGCTTGTTCGTAGATGTAGTTGCATTTTAAAGCTATTGATCTCTTATAAGGATGAAGATTGTTTCAAGACATTTATCAGTGAATATCTTTCAGCACAAGTGTAAAAAAATGAGACTGGCAGTCAAGGACAGCTGGCAATGGTGCTAGCAGGAGTTAAATCGCAACTGTGTATCAGCACAGTTATCTTCCACATTTTAAACTCTTTAATGTCATTTTAGGGTTACTAATAAACATAAACCTTTATACAATATGTTAAAAACAGAAAGGTTTGTAAGGCTTTAACAGTCTGGTTTAAAATGATTTTTTAACCAGTCCGATAGCAATGCTGAAGCGATCAGGTGCTTTATGATTGCCTGCCAAAAGGGCAGAGTTTAAGTGGCGTAATGTGATAATCGAGGGCTTTTACCTGTAATCATGTTTAGATAATACGCAAATGCACACTTTTCTTTTATTGTAATTTAATTTTCATTTAAAAGATCAAATTAAAGAATAGAACGTTAGATTTTGACGTCAGATCAACATTGGGTCTTTATGTCAGATCAAGGTTGGGTCTTGACGTCAGATCAATGTTGGATTTTGACATAAGATCACTGTTGGATTTTGACTTCAGATCAACGATGGATCTTTATGTCAGAAAAGCGTTGGATTTTGATGTCAGATCAACATTGGGTCTTGACATCAGATCAGTGTTGGGTCTTGACAGCAGATCAATGTTGGGTCTTGGCATCAGATCAACGTTGGGTCTTGGTGTCAAATCAACATTGGGTCTTGACGTCAGATCAACGTTGGGTCTTGATGTCAGATCAACATTGGGTCTTGACATCAGATCAGTGTTGGGTCTTGACAGCAGATCAATGTTGGGTCTTGACATCAGATCAGTGTTGGGTCTTGACATCAGATCAGTGTTGGGTCTTGACATCAGATCAGTGTTGGGTCTTGACATCAGATCAGTGTTGGGTCTTGACAGCAGATCAATGTTGGGTCTTGGCATCAGATCAACGTTGGGTCTTGGTGTCAAATCAACGTTGGGTCTTGACGTCAGATCAGTGTTGGGTCTTGACAGCAGATCAATGTTGGGTCTTGACAGCAGATCAATGTTGGGTCTTGGCATCAGATCAACGTTGGGTCTTGGTGTCAAATCAACGTTGGGTCTTGACGTCAGATCAGTGTTGGGTCTTGACAGCAGATCAATGTTGGGTCTTGACATCAGATCAGTGTTGGGTCTTGACATCAGATCAGTGTTGGGTCTTGACATCAGATCAGTGTTGGGTCTTGACAGCAGATCAATGTTGGGTCTTGGCATCAGATCAACGTTGGGTCTTGGTGTCAAATCAACGTTGGGTCTTGACGTCAGATCAGTGTTGGGTCTTGACAGCAGATCAATGTTGGGTCTTGACAGCAGATCAATGTTGGGTCTTGGCATCAGATCAACGTTGGGTCTTGGTGTCAAATCAACGTTGGGTCTTGACGTCAGATCAGTGTTGGGTCTTGACAGCAGATCAATGTTGGGTCTTGACATCAGATCAGTGTTGGGTCTTGACATCAGATCAGTGTTGGGTCTTGACAGCAGATCAATGTTGGGTCTTGGCATCAGATCAACGTTGGGTCTTGGTGTCAAATCAACGTTGGGTCTTGACGTCAGATCAGTGTTGGGTCTTGACAGCAGATCAATGTTGGGTCTTGACATCAGATCAGTGTTGGGTCTTGACATCAGATCAGTGTTGGGTCTTGACAGCAGATCAATGTTGGGTCTTGGCATCAGATCAACGTTGGGTCTTGGTGTCAAATCAACGTTGGGTCTTGACATCAGATCAGTGTTGGGTCTTGACAGCAGATCAATGTTGGGTCTTGACATCAGATCAGTGTTGGGTCTTGACATCAGATCAGTGTTGGGTCTTGACAGCAGATCAATGTTGGGTCTTGGCATCAGATCAACGTTGGGTCTTGGTGTCAAATCAACGTTGGGTCTTGACGTCAGATCAACGTTGGATTTTGACATAAGATCACTGTTGGATTTTGACTTCAGATCAACATTGGGTCTTTATATCAGATTTACGTTGGGTCTTGATATCAGATCAACGTTGGGTCTTGACGTCAGATCAACGTTGGATTTTGATATCAGATCATGTTGGATTTTGACCTAAGATCAACTTGAAATTGGACGTCAGATCAACAATGGATTTGGACTTCAGATCAACGTTGTGTCTTGACATCAGATCAACGTTGGGTCTTGACATCACATCAGTGTTGGGTCTTGACAGCAGATCAGTGTTGGGTCTTGACGTCAGATCAACGTTGGGTCTTGACGTCAGATCAACGTTGGGTCTTGACGTCAGATCAACATTGGATTTTGACATAAGATCACTGTTGGATTTTGACTTCAGATCAACATTTGGCCTTTATATCAGATCCACATTGGATTTTTATATCAGATTTACGTTGGGTCTTAATATCAGATCAACGTTGGGTCTTGACGTCAGATCAACGTTGGATTTTGATATCAGATCATGTTGGATTTTGAACTAAGATCAACGTTGAAATTGGACGTCAGATCAACAATGGATTTTGACATCAGATCAACGTTGGGTTTTGACGTCAGATCAACGTTGTGTCTTGACATCAGATCAACATTGGGTCTTGACATCAGATCAGTGTTGGGTCTTGACAGCAGATCAATGTTGGGTCTTGGCATCAGATTAACGTTGTGTCTTGGTGTCAAATCAACGTTGGGTCTTGACATCAGATCAGTGTTGGGTCTTGACAGCAGATCAATGTTGGGTCTTGACATCAGATCAGTGTTGGGTCTTGACATCAGATCAGTGTTGGGTCTTGACATCAGATCAGTGTTGGGTCTTGACAGCAGATCAATGTTGGGTCTTGGCATCAGATCAACGTTGGGTCTTGGTGTCAAATCAACGTTGGGTCTTGACGTCAGATCACTGTTGGATTTTGACTTCAGATCAACATTGGGTCTTTATATCAGATCCACGTTGGATTTTAAAATCAGATCAACGTTGGGTCTTGACGTCAGATCAACGCTGGATTTTGACGTCAGATCAACGTTGGATTTTGACGTCAGATTAATGTTGTGTCTTTATATCAGATCCACATTGGATTATTGTATCAGATCAACGTTGGATCTTGACGTCAGATCAATGTTGGGTCTTGGCATCAGATCAACGTTGTGTCTTGGTGTCAAATCAACGTTGGATTTTGACATAAGATCAATATTGGGTCTTTATATCAGATCCACGTTGGATTTTGATATCAGATCAACGTTGGGTCTTGACGTCAGGTCAACGTTGGATTTTGATATCAGATCATGTTGGATTTTGACCTATGATCAACGTTGAAATTGGACGTCAGATCAACAATGGATTTTGACTTCAAATCAACGTTGGGTCTTGACATCAGATCAGTGTTGGGTCTTGACAGCAGATCAATGTTGGGTCTTGGCATCAGATCAACGTTGTGTCTTGGTGTCAAATCAACGTTGGGTCTTGACGTCAGATCACTGTTGGATTTTGACTTCAGATCAACATTGGGTCTTTATATCAGATCCACGTTGGATTTTAACATCAGATCAACGTTGGGTCTTGACGTCAGATCAACGCTGGATTTTGACGTCAGATCAACGTTGGGCCTTGATGTCAGATCCACATTGGGTCTTGACGTCAGATCAACGTTAGATTTTGATATCAGATCATGTTGGATTTTGACCTAAGATCAACGTTGAAATTGGACGTCAGATCAACAATGGATTTTGACTTCAGATCAACATTGGGTCTTGACGTCAAAGCAATTTTGGATTTTGACATCAGACTAACATTGGGTCTTGAAGTCAGATCAACGTTGGGTCTTGACATCAGAACAACATTGGATTTTAACATCAGATCAACGTTGGGTTTTGATGTCAGATCAACATTGGGTCTTGACGTCAGACCAACGTTGGATTTTAATGTGAGATCAATGTTGGGTCTTGAAGTCAGACTAACGTTGGGTCTTGACATCAGGACAAAGAAATTTTGTCTTTACTGTCCTGATACTTATGGAGGGCACTGTATATACTGTATGTGTGTGTGTGTGTGTGTGACTTCTACTTAAGTAATTATTTATTTAGTAACACTTTTGGCTACTCTACCCACCTCTTAACCTGACCATAGTGATTGTATTTACAAGCTGCTGCTGCAACAAATGCATATAAGATGTCAGACTCATACATTTCCATAATTTAATGCAAATTTAAATGTTCTTTTAAAAATATGTTGGATTTTGATGTCAGATCAAATTTGGATTTTGGTGTCAGATCAACTTTGGGTCTGAACTTGTGAATTCCTGTGAGATCAGGTTGGACAGACCCAGTACGACACTTAAAACTTCAGCACAGAGTATAGGAGCATGAGCTTTGTTTAAACAAGCTTTTTATGTCTTTGTTCTGATAATATTTCTCATGCCTGAGTCACTGTACTGGAGCTGTGGGACAAATAAATAGCAAATCTTCAAATCATGATATTGTTTATATCTAGCCTCAGTTTAAATCTGGTTACATTCATCACTAACTGACAAACTCCAGTCAATCCCCTTCAGTTTTTAATATTTGTTTTCTGGCCTTGTTGAAAGTCTAGTGACAGATGCCTTCACATAACAACTGTCTGGCTAGAACAACAGATGCACAGACTTTAAAGATGCAAATCAATTTTGTAAAGTTCATACAACCATCAGAACCTTCTCTGGCTGAATTAACATGTATACCCTGAATGGAAAAGTTTGTATACAGTTGGACTCAGTCTTGTATTATAAATGTAAGAAGTGTGGGATTGTGTGATAGGTCAGTGCTGTGCTGCATCAAACGGTGACAGTTGTCAGGTAAATATTTTCTCTGTGGCGACAACTCAAGACATGTCATTGAAACGCGGATATAAACAATGAAACTCATAAATACTTAAACAAACTGCTGATTGGTTTTGCTGTGTGAGAAATTGGACATTTCATTCAGCAGTCATGCAGGATAATGGAAGATTATATTTTAGGGCACAATGCAGTCCAAAAGTCTGAGGCTAATAGTAATATGTTTTTATTTTTGCATTATTTTGTAATTTTATACACAGGAGTTAAAATGTTTAGTTTCAGAAATGTGTTTACATTAGAATACAAAAACGATGAAAAATGCTATATAATTTACATCATGAAATACACAAAAATTTATTTAAAATCAGAATATTAAAGGTGCCGTATAAAAAAAAACTGTATTTAGGCATAGATGAATAATAAGAGTTCTGTACTTGGTAATAACATATAATGAGTATCAAACATGATTGGTTCCTTATTCCTATGTAAATCTTGCGTATGCAAAAGACTGCTGGAAAACTGGCCACCCTGCTAAAAAACCAATAGACACCATCACAGAAATTCTATTGGTTTTATTGGGAATTTTATTGGTTCTAATGGAATATGGTCCAAACACACTACAGTGTATTGGTTTTTGTTGGTCTCTTATGGTATGTTTTGGTTCTATTGGTTCTATGTATTGGTTCTAATGGAATATGGCCCAAAACACACTACAGTGTAGTGGTTTAAATAGTAAAAGCTAATGGTTCCTATTGGTATTTTAATGTAAACCGTTAGAATTTTCTGTAATGGTTTTATTGGGTTTTTTTTTCACAGGGCAGTCTTAACATAACACCAACTGTGACATAACAGTCGAGATGTACACCTCGAACATTTAATTACACATTAAATTAAGTACAATGCTGTGACTGCTGAGTTAGCGCTATATGCTAGTCAATGCTATATGCTAGCATTTAGGCTGAAGTTCTACTATACATACGTTACAGTTACGTTTTGCAGGTCCATACTGAAAAAAACCCCACAAACTTACCACTCAGAAATGTCCCTTAACAATCTACAAACAATTGATTATCCCTCAAAATCTGTATCTTCATCTGATACAGACTCAAACATAAAGTCCGTTTACACACACAAAGCTACTGAAATGAGCTGCTCTGTGAAACAGCCAATTAGAACAGAACTCATCATTATTATTCATGACCCTTTCAAATAAGGTAATAATAGTTTTGTTAAAGGATTAGTCCATTTTCTTAAAAAAAATCCAGATAATTTACTCACCACCATGTCATCCAAAATGTTGATGCCTTTCTTTGTTCAATCGAGAAGAAATTATGTTTTTTAGGGAAAACATTCCAGAATTTATCTCATTTTAATGGACTTTAATGGACCCCAACACGTAACAGTTTTAATGCAGTTTAAAATTGCAGTTTCAAAGGACTCTAAACAATCCCAAACGAGCACAAGGGTCTTATCTAACGGATCGATTGTCATTTTTGGCAAGATAAATAAAAAAGATACACTTTTAAGCCACAGCTTCTTGCTTCCTCCGGTCCTGTGATGCGCCAGCACGACCTCACGTAATACGTTATCACGTCAAGAGGTCACGGATGACGTATGCGAAACTACGCCCAGTGTTTACAAGTGTGGAGAAAGAGGACCGTTCTGACGTTGTTGTATGTCGAATGATACTGCTTAACTCTTTCACCGCCAGCGTTTTTAAAAAAAAGTTGCCAGCCAGCGCCAGCGTTTTTCATGATTTTCACCAAAGTTTAATGCCTTCCAGAAAATACAATATAAGAAATGAAAGAACAGACCCTCTGCTTTCAAAAAAAAAAAAAAAACGTTTCATCCTACCTTCAGTGTTTCTTTTGTAATCAGCTTTTGAATATGGGTAGGTTTCGGCAAAAACACCACATTTTGAGCAAAAAGCAGAGATGGTTCAATTTTTGTGACAACTTTTCATAGAGATCCCATTCAGAGCGATCTTTAAAAATAAACACGGAAATGCAGCTGCTTGCCATAGGGCAATACTTCCGGGTTTAAAAAGTTGCGGAAGGGCGGAAAATCTCGTCAATGGCGGGGAAGCGTTTTCTCTTAATTGACGAGATATGTCGTCAATGGCGGTGAAAGAGTTTATGTCTTTGTGTCAGTTTATTGTTTAAAATAGTCTGCAAATGTGCATTTCATATATGTAACACATGACCTTTTCCCGGCATTACGCAATTACGTGATGTCACGCTGGCTCGTCACACAACCGGAGGAAGAAGAGAAGTAGTGGTTTAAAAGTGCATATTTTTTATTTTTCTTGGCAAAATGACACTCGTATCGCTAGATAAGACCCTTATGCCTCGTTTGAGATCGTTTAGAGTCCTTTGAATCTGCAATTTTAAACTGCATTAAAACTGTTAATTGTTGGGGTCCATTAAAGTCCATTAAAATGAGAAAAATCCTGGAATGTTTTCCTCAAAAAACATAATTTCTTCTCGACTGAACAAAGAAAGACATCAACATTTTGAATGACATGGTGGTGAGTAAATTACCTGGATTTTTTTAAAAAAATTGACTAATCCTTTAAACCACATTAAACTACAGTCCTGTCAAGATTTACTAAAGACACACAGTGAAAAATTAGAGCAGAATAGGCATGGACGTGGTTGTTTTTGCACCTGTACTAACTGAATATGCATTTCTATGAGTTTTCCTTTCAGATGCAAAATTTATGGGAGGAGAGTATCACTGAATCACACAAGTAATATTTTTAATTTGCGCCATTATGTAACACCCAAAAAAAGCTATTCATATTAAAGAAATTAGATTTTTGCACCTAAAATCACCCTTTAGAAATGTCCACTTCCATTGGTGCTTTACTGATATTGCGCTCTCACGCTAACTTGCCCGGTTTAATCAATTTGACTGTGTGTATTTGGATCCACTTTGTCACCGTGACATTTTGCGAGGCATGCAAAAATAAATAAATACTGTAAAAATAATCAATGTTTAAATCAATGTTTATTAAAACAGGTCTCACTAAATACACACACCGAACACATTAGCAGTTTCGAGTCCATCGGCTTCGGCTCAAACGTTTGAGCTGTTTAGATCCATCACAGTTTGTGTGTACAAACGTGTGAATTATGAGACACGGAGAGAAATTCGCTTTTGATCTGGGCTTTGTATAAATCTTCTGTTTGCATTAGTAGAGCAGAAAAGAGACGCTCTCAGCAAACAAATCGACATCATTTTTAAACCATTCCTCCATTTGATCACTCGCTCTCCTTCATCTGCAGATTGCAAAGCGAACTTTCCTCCGTCTTACCCGTCGTTCTTAATTAAAAGCGTATTAAAAACAGTCACGTCGGCAGAGGGAATGCATTAAGCGCCATTTGGCCAGAGGCGCTCGTGGAGCTGCGTGCTTACTGCCGGGGTGATATCAAATGAAACCCACGTCTGTCATTTCACCAGCACTTTCATAGTCTGATGACCAGTATTTACTCAGCACAGATGAGCCCACGGAAGCAAATAGCTTTAGATCTATATCTGCAAGCAGATGCAGCCATTTCGTAAAGTGGAAAATATTTGGTGCTTTTTTACCATGAAGTATTGTTTACTTTTTTAGACAATATATTGTACACTATGGGGCGGGGTTTTTCTTTGACAGGGCTTATCCTAGTCCCAGACTAAAATAAAGCATTGGGGTTTCCAGTGCATTTTATAACAGCTAAGGGACTTGTTAGGCACGACGCGTCGTGCATAACAACACCCCTTAGCTGTTATAAAATGCACTGTAACCCCACTGCTTCGCGGGGATTATTGCTTTTATAAAACGTTACTTCATATGCATAACATTAGCTGGATTTTATAAAATAAAACACAAATAAGCTATTATATTAATACAAATATTACTCTTCCATATAAATATGGATGGACATTTAAACTCAAGGCTTTTGCACAGTACTGTATATATATTGTTTTCCATACTATACTAAAAGTATGCTGTGCAGTGAGCAGTACACAAGTATTGAATTCCAGACACAGACCGAGTATAATAGTCAAAAGATGATGTAATGGTCAGGTTATTCTTAGCAGTCTGAGACCCTGTGTGTTTTTTTATTTAAGGTGGGATTGCGGGGTCTCTGGGATTACACAGAATGGTATAAAATATCTAATGACTTTCCCAGAGCATCCACAGAGACAGAGGCTCGTCTGTGTCTGACTCATGAGTCTTTCCGCATGAGTGTTTTTAACACACCTACTGACAGTTTCATGTTTTCAGATCATGCAGGTCTGTACTGGACTCTTCATGCTTGACCTATAAACAGCTATAAAGATGTGTGTGTGTGTGTTTAACTCATAATCGATGTCCGGATGGGGAGAAAGGACTCGCTGTTATGAGCAGGATTGGAAGAAGATTAATATTTAATTGATGGTTATTTTCTTCCCTTGTGAAAATACAATACTCCAATCCGCGCCAGCGCACTTCTATTAGGCAACGACTCAACTCGAAGAGTCTCTGAATAATGAGAAAATGAATGTTGTATACGTACAGTACTGTATAGAGAAACCAAACAGAATGATGGAGAGGAAAACGAGAAACAAGCAAAGAGAAATGGGAGGGAAAAATGATGCTGATCATACAAAAAAAGTTTCAGGAATTTTCTGAGCAAAGACAGCATTCACCTAGTAGACGTTTAAAGTGGATGATTTTTTCAACTCCAGGTTTTCATTGTGTTTCACAGAAGTCACACTCTTGGAAACTTTTTACCACAGTTGCAAACATTGTCTTCAGGATCTATGAATATGGATCTTGAATCGATCCAATCAATAATGATTAGAGTTTGAAAATTCTGGTAAATTTTAGAAACTTTCCACAGAAATGACATGGAAAATATATGGAAATTGTTGTACACAGATAAAGAAAGTCAGATGTAGATAGGGTGGCCATTCGTGCCAGTTCTGCCGGACACGTCCCGAACATGTTTTCGGGTTCGTTCTCCAGAAGTCGCGTTGCTCGACCGCATACGTCATCAAGATTTAATATTTCGGGTTTAATTTCAGAAAAGCAACCGTTACATTTCAAGGTAAGAATAAAACTACAATGATTATATGTCTTAAACGGAAAAATCGTACTTTTCTAATGTATTTTAACTGAAATGTGAGAACCTCGATGGCATATGCGGTCGAGCAACGCGGCTTCCGGAGAACGAACCCGAAAACATGTTCAGGACGTGTCCGGCGGAACTGGCACGAATGGCCACCCTAGATGTAGAGGAAGCTGATGTTTGTGTGTGATAAAGCTTGTATAAATGTACAAATATTTTCCTTTTATTGCTTAGGTTTCCAACTTGAAATATTTCCAAAATTCCCAAGCTTTGCAACCCTATTAATGATACAGATTCAGGATCATTACAAATGACTTGAATGAACATCAGACGTTACCATATGGAGCACATTTTATTTTAACTAACAGATCATATTAATATTTGCTAGTTTTTAAATGTTGTTTTCAGTGGCGGCCGGTGACTTTTATCAAGGGTGCTCGATGCGAAGTTCGTCAAAATATGTGTTCTGCGCGTCAAGTGATCTTATGTGCATCATGCGTCTTGACAAAATATGTGCCTGCTGCAGACGCGTCTAAAGGGTTTATGATAAAAGAGACGCTCGTGTTTGCCCGATACTTGCATAATCTTAGTTTACTGTTAAAGGATTAGTCCATTTTCTTTAAAAAAATCCAGATAATTTACTCACCATCATTTCGTCCAAAATGTTGATGTTTTTTTCTTTGTTCAGTTGAGAAGAAATTATGTTTTTTGAGGAAAACATTCCAGGATTTTTCCCATTTTAATGGACCCCAATGGACCCCAACACTTAAAGGTATTGCGGAGGATTTTCTTTTTCCAGGTGGATCATCAAGACTATTGGTCCTCCTAGTTGTCAATCAGGAGTGTTGCGCAATTGCATTTTTTAAAAAGTGGAGAAGGCGGTTCTTTTCAAAAATTCGAGAAAATCCTCCGCAACAGTTTTAATGCAGTTTAAAATTGCAGTTTCAAAGGACTCTAAACGATCTCAAACGAGGCATAAGGGTATTATCTAGCGAAGCGATTGTCATTTTTGGCAATAAAAATAAAAATATGCACTTTTAAACCACAACTTCTCGTCTATCTTCTCGTAATTGCGTAATGACGTTGAAAGGTCACGTGTTAGTTTTACATATATGAAACGCACATTTGCGGACCATTTTAAACATTAAACTGACACAAAGACATTAATTAGTATCATTCGACATACAACAACATCGGAACCGTTCTCTTTCTCCACACTTGTAAACAGTGGGCGTAGTTTTGATACGTCATCTGGGACCTCTTGACGTTATGACATATTGATCGAGGTCACGCTGGTGCGTCACACGACCGGAGGAAGACAAGAAGTTGTGGTTTAAAAGTGCATATTTTTATTTTTCTTGCAAAAAATGACAATTGTCTCACTAGATAAGACCCTTATATCTCGTTTGAGATCGTTTAGAGTCCTTTGAAACGGCAATATTAAACTGCATTAAAACGGTTAAGTGTTGGGGGCCATTAAAGTCCATTAAAATGAGAAAAATCCTGGAATGTTTTCCTCAAAGAACATAATTTCTTCTCGACTGTACAAAGAAAGACATCAACATTTTGGATGACATGGTGGTGAGTAATTATCTGGACTTTTTTAAGAAAATGGACTAATCCTTTAAGGTAAGGTGACCAGATTTTTTAAATGAAAACCGGGGACATTTCCTAGTTAAATGGTGAAAATATCATTAAAATCTAATTTGTTGTTGTCTATGAATAAAAATATGCATTTTCTTGATAATCAAAATCCCCTAAGAAAAATCTAGCTTTAAGACAAAAATAAATAAATTTAAGTGAATTTGTGCTTAAAACATGCAAAAAATTTTTTTTCTTAGATTAAGTAGTGGTAGATTTTTTTGCTTGTTTTAAGCACAAATTTGATATTTTGGTCTAAAAATTAGAGTTATATTCTTAGGTCATTTTGTCCATCAAGAAAATGCATCTTGCTTTAAGAATTTTTTGTATTTGTACTGAAAAGAAGAGAAAAATACTAATAAGAAAGTCATTTTTGCAATGTTTCTAATTCAATTAATGGAACAATTTCTGTAGCCTAAAAATCTATTTTCTCCTGTTTTTTACGAGACATACCTCATCAAAAATGATTTCTAAGGTACTACTTTAGCTGATTACATAACACTGTAAACGTGAAGAACAGAAGGAATATGTCACGGTCTTGTCAGACATCCGTGCTAGATGTGGGTCTGAGTGCATCTGACAGGACCGTGACAGTATTATGTTCTGTGTGGGGACATGTGGAATCACATAGTTTGGGTGGCTTCCACATGTTCCCAGTGTCTTGTCGCTGTCATGGTCTTGCCAGACCTTGGTGTAGATTCAGGTCTTATTTCAGAGGGCAAGATTATGGCAGCATTGTGTTCTATGTGGGAATACGTGTGTTTTACATCATGTATGTGTGACACGTGTTCCCAGTGTCTTGTCACTTTTACCCTACTCCCTTATGTACTCGTGTCTTACGTGATTAATTATGTTCACCTGTTCCCCATTGATGTGGTGTCTTTATTATGCCCTCGTGTTCTCTGTCGTGTGCGCGTGCGTTGTGGATATTGTTGTATAGACCTGAGTTCATGTGTTTCGTGTTTAAGGTCTGTTCCTGTTGTTCCTGTGTTTTGGTTTGTGTTTTTCCACAGTCTTTAGTTTCATCATCTGTTTTACCCCCACGTGGGTGTTTCTGTTTTGTATTAAATAAATCATAGTTATATTTTTGTATTTCGTGTCTGCGTTTGGGTTCTCTTTAGTTTTTACTTTCCGGTGTTTAACCGATCGTGACAGAATAATGCAAAATGTAAACATATTTAGCCTACACAAAACAAATGCTCCATACTGTGATCAGTTCACTTCACTGGTTTATTATTTTAATTTAACATGAGTAGTTAGTACCTTAAGCCCCCATAACTTTACCTGTTTTCATATCTTATGATAACTTGATTGATGATAATGATGCTTTTTCATGTGTCTCGTTGTAAATTCTTCATCGCTAAATCAGTGGCGTGTGCAAGTAATAAGTAGCTCGCGGCCCCCTCTGCTGGTGAAAATAATCATTACATGATTGCTCCGGTCTGGTACTACAAACGCTATGTTGATCGGGTTTTATTGTATTTGCTGGTTGTTTTGGACATGTTGTAAAACGGGGACATTTCCGGGGACAGCTTCAGTCGGGGACAGAACACCAAAAAACGGGACTGTCCCCGGAAAACGGGGACGTCTGGTCACCTTACTTTAAGGGAGTGTCTTGCGTGTATTTTGTGAATGTGAGAGTCTTTGTTATCATAAACCCTTTAGACGCGTCTGCAGCAGGCACTTATTTTGACAAAACACATGATGCACATGGTTCACATGACGCAACAAACACATATTTTGAAGACGCAAGCAACACACATGACACTCCGAACACATATTTTGAATTTGCGCCCCTCGAATGAGCAATCGTGTAAAATATTCATCCTAGTTGACCACTGTGACCCATTCCTAGTTTCTATGAGTGTATCTGTTCTTGTTTGTGGTTTAAAGCTCAATTTCATCCACACGCCTGTCTTCATGTGCCAAAGGTTAAGTCTTTAAGCATATTTTGATATACGTATGAGTGGATGATTTCTGTATGTTAATTTCACACTTGGATGACCACTCAATATGCCTTAACCAAAGGAAGATACTGTCCTTCACCTCCTCCTCTCCCTCTCTGTTTTATTGCTGACAAATGCATATAAGGAGGAGGAAGATAGATTGAGAGCGAGTGAGCAAGCTAAAGAGAAGGAGAGAGATAGAGAGAAAACAAAGACACAGAGCCAGAGGCATAAGAGAGAGCGGGTCACTAAGCAAATCCCATGATAGGTTCTTAGAGCTCTTTTACTGGTTCTCATGTTGGTACCCTAGAGCTCTGGGTTCTGTCAGTCGCGCACACAACAACTCTACAGCCCGAGGCATGAGCCAAGAGGGCATTACCCACAAACCCCTGCTCGGTCCTAACGCGCCATGTATCACTATCATAAAAAGGAATTATTTTCTCAAGCCTCTTTATAATGTAGAGACTGAAAATTGGGTGTGATTTGTTAAATACCTCAACAGATTCTCTTAGAAAGCAATATAAGATTAAATGAAAAGAAGGCAGCGCCTTTTACTAAACTATACATCAAAGTGACCCTATTCACATTTTTAATACACATCTCCTGGAGATAAAGTAGTGTGTAATTGTATTCTTTTATCATAATCTACTTTATTCATTCACCTATGAAACAACTTTATGCTTGATGTCACCCAGTGTTAAAGGGGGTTTTCAACAGTATTTCATGCATTCTGACTTATTAACACAGTTTGTGAGTTGGTTTCCTCATGCTAAACAAATGCAAAGTGTCAAAAAAGCAGGACATGTTACATGTAGTATTTCGGTGGCGAATGCAATTCCCAGGGTTCATACAAGTTCGGAAAGTTTTTTCGAATACAGTTCCAGCTGACGTTTCAGGGGTACGCTATACGTATCACTTCTTTTTATGGGCACTTCTCCCGGAAAACCACGCACGCACGGCAATCAGCGGAAGAGCGAGAGCTGAGGACGCTAACTTACAGGCATTACTTGAAGTGACAGCTTTGTTTTATATCAAACTCAACAATGGCATGAAAGAATGATATAGTTTGTTTATCCGGTGTGGCAGCGGAGTTTTGCCTTTGTGTTTGTTTAATGCTGGATTTCATTGAAAAGTCCCAACCCGGGTCATGAATTGCATGCGGTGTGTAAGACTTCTGTGTTATGTTGGAAATAGGCGCGTAAGTGCATATTATATAAACGACACAGACATGTAGTGAATCATAAGTTATCCAGTTAGTGTTGTATAAAGTGTTGACTCGTGACTCGCTCCTCCCGCAGCTGGTAACTCCTCCTTCCGAATATTTCCGTACAGCTAATCTGTCTTTTATAAATCTGATAAAACTAAAGACCCTTCAGAGATATGAAGGATGTAATACTACTCTATAGGTACTCCAGATTAACATCAGATACGGAGAAACAGCATGTGTTATGGACTCTTTAACCAACATCTTAACTATTTCAGTATACAACCTTAAAAATATAGGTGCTCCAAAGGGTTTTAACATAGAAGAACCATTTTTGGTTCCACAAAGAACCATTCTGTCAAAGAACCTGAACCAGAAATTTCTCTGGGTGTGTTAAAGCAACACTAAAGAGTTTTTGCTCGTTGCTCCCCCTACAGGTGTCCATTACCACTGTCGTAAATAATTTAGCCTACTGCAGCAAAGCTGGCTTTGATTGGATTGAAGGTCTGCCGTAAAGCAAGTTTTTGTAGTTTTCACTCGAACTACAGGACCGCGACCCGGCGGTTGGTAAACTTCTTTAGTGCGGTTTTGGCCAATAGAGGGCTGCAAAGCGAATGTGAAATTGCCGTTCACCCTGTTTCGAGTGGATGAACGACTGAAACTTTTGTGGAAACGTTATTTTAAGGTAAAAACACTTTTTGGTGTTGCTTTAAAGGTTCAATAAGGAACCATCCATCTAAAAAAATCTATGATAGTGGTTCCCAACCTGGGGTCAGGGCCCCCCCTAAATTCACAAGGGGGGTGCGGGGTCCTATATTATTTGAGCTCAAATAAAGATGCATAAAATGTTCCACTTATAATTAAAAAAATATATATTTAACTTTTTTTAAACGCATATGTGTACCAAGATAAATATTATCTTATGTAAAAATATTATTTCATTGTTGCTTGCACCATCTTAACGTGCTTGTCAACTCAACAGCAAAATCAAACAGAAAGATAGATGTAGAAGAGGGTTGGGTTGTCAGCTTGTCTTATATGTACTTAAGAATCTAATATGTACCATTTTGGTACAGATATGTTAATTTGAGGTACCAGTTTAAACCTCTAATGTACCAATGTGTACCCTTGGGGTACCAATATGCACTTTTAAGGTACAAAAAGTACCATCCTGTACCTTATTTTCTGAATTTTGAAGTTGAATTTATTGAAAGCATAGACTCTTGACATATAACATCTCTTTTACAAGGGGGTCCCAAAAACACAAACAGAGTAATACAACACAAACACAACAACCTTACAAAACAAACACACACTACAGATAAATAAAATAAAATAAAATAAAATAAAATAAAATAAAATAAAATAAAATAAAATAAAATAAAATAAAATAAAATAAAATAAAATAAAATAAAATAAAACAAAATACAAAATAATAAAATAAAATAAATAAGAAATAATGAAATAAAATAAAAATATTTATATTAATAATAACAATAAATAGATAAATGAACAAATCAAAAACATGAACAAGTTTTTTTCAAGATAAGAAAATATCAAAAGCATAAAGCGTCTCAGAGAGGTAGTAGATCTCAAAGAAACAGGACACACAACACACACACCATATGTGGGAAAATCGATAAAAATAAAACCAAGAACTCAGTGAAGACACCTGAGCTAAAGATCAACTTCTGAGCAATGACATGAGTTTTTCGTTTGATCATTTGTGTTGGACATACTTAAATACAAATAAAATAACATTACAAGGCTGTTTGAAATGAAGCAATAATAAACTAATGCACAAGTTCACACGTACATACATATACATATATATACGCACAGGGTTCAGTGCCTGGCCGTGCTTATTACAGTAATAAAATCAAATAAATTAAATTAGACCGTTTCTGAAACCCACACATTCAAAGTCAACGTGACTTTCATTGCTTTGATAGAGAAGGAGAAGATCTCAGGAGAAATAGCTTCAAACCTACGTATGTGCGCTCATGAAATACGAGAGGAAAGGAGAGAAAAAGCGGAAAGGAATATGAAATCGGAGCATAAAAGAACAAACAGGCAATCTGAATTAAAAAAAACCAGCAAGATGAGAATAACGTACATGGAGATAATCAAGATAATGAGATTGAAATTACAGGATAAAAGCGGTAAATGGGGTAAATGAAATAAGAGTAGGACAGAGGAGAGATGAACCAGAGAGAGAGAAATCTAAATGCGGACATACATTATGAAAGATCAGATTCATCATTAGGGTCGATAAAAAACACTCAGCTACTCATGTTATCTCTCTTTGCCAAGTGTATCATATTTTGAGTCTTTAGTAGATCAGATGTGAAATGATTAATATTCATATATTGTAGGTTTTCATACATATAAACACATCAGACTTCAGTTGTTTTTATATAAATAATCTGGTTCAGGCATCATCTCTCCCGTCCTTTGAGTGGGTTGTGAAACAGATGTCTATTGCATACTTGGGTTAAAGTTCATTAGCAATGAGATTACACCTAAATGCAAACAGTATAAACATCTTTGCTACACAACTGGTGCTGATGACACACATTACAGCAAACATTCAGTCTGTTAGGGCTATACGCACTTGTCCAAGGTTATCAGAATCAGTTACACCACAAAAGAACCATACAGTACATTTACAATAACAGAGATGTTCATGTGGTACAGCATTGTGTTGTAAGCTGTAGGCTTGATTTCCAGGGATCAAACATACTGATAAAATGTACATACCTTGTAATGCACTGTAAGTCACTTTAGATAAAAGCATCTGATGAAAAGTCAATGCATAAGTGTAAAATGTCTTTATTCTTCTGATCCAAACCTGGCTGATCCCAAGCTATTAAAATAACTCAGATGAGACATTTATGAAGGAAATATCTGATCAATTTGTGCATTCACAGCCAATATTTTTTCCAGAAAATTAATTCTGCATTACATTATGTACAGTACATTACTTTACATTACAGTACAGTGCAGTAATTTTATGTAGTAAAGGCCGTTGAGTGCATATAAAAATGTGCATGATGCAAAAATATAGTTCATGCTAACTAATGCATTTACGAATGTTAACAAATACAACCTTATTGTAAAGAGTTACCAAAATTACATACGGCATACAGTAGAAATAGCAGTATGTATAACATTTTGCATAAATATGGAAATTCACAGTCACACTTGTATCTGTGTAACATTACATAAACTCGTTCAGACATACACAAAACATGGTGACGTCTACACACTCAAGTTTAGTAAGAGTAAAATATCAATAACGAACGATAATAGCAAGAGACATGGAAAAGAGAGAGAATATTGGACGAGAAGCACAGGACAGAAAACAAATAGAGACCCCTCGTTCTCTCTCTCTCTCTCTCTCTCTCTCTCTCTGTCTCTCTCTCTCTCTCTCTCTCACTCTCTCTCTGATAGATGATGTAATATCCTGTAACGTCTTCAAATCTTGCGGCATGAGAGAATCTCAGACAAGACCTGGTGGCTGTAATGTTTGTTTTATGCAGTGTTCACATTGCTTTAATATTCTTACCATGTTCCTACACTTTAACATTGGTTGTCACTTATGTAAGATACCCATGTTGACACATTTTGCTGTGTGTGTGTGTGTGTGTCTGTGCCACAAAAGCCACAGCGTTCATGTCACATTTTGAGAATGGTAGTCACTGCAGTTTCCTGCTATTGCTCAAGTGGAAGGGGAGTTTACCCTAAAACTTGACACATCAGTTTACGTTTTATACAGTTTTTACTCTTTCCCCGCCAATGACGAGTTATCTCATCAATTTAGAGAAAACATCTGCGTAAAAAAAAGTGTTCCTGATGAATTTTTATGTTAATCTGCAATACCGTGATTATCCACTAGATAACTAGCGCACTTACCCAATTTATGAAAACACTGAAGGCAAAACATTATTTAAAATGTAAATGAAAGCATTCTTTAAAAAAAGTTGGCTCATATTGATAGGATATCATCTTTCAGTTGATGGAGATTTGTGGGATGCACATCCAGGGCACGAAGCTCCCGTTCCACCACATCCCAAAGATGCTCTATTGGGTTGAGATCTGGTGACTATGGGGGCCATTTTAGTACAGTGAACTTATTGTCATGTTCAAGAAACCAATTTGAAATGATTCGAGCTTTGTAACATGGTGCATTATCCTGCTGAAGTAGCCATCAGAGGATGGTCATAAAGAGATGGACATGGTTAGAAACATGTCCATGTTTCTAAGGGCGCACTCACATTATCCAAACCAAACCATGCCCCAGCGCGATTGTCACCCCTCCCTACTCCCCAGGTGCACGCACTCACACTGTACTTTTTATCGATCCGAGTCTGGGCACGCTTTCGTCATTAAGATGCGATTGTTTTGAAAAAAGCAGGAAGTATAAAGCGCTTTCTTAACACTGGAACCCACCGTAATAAGTCTGTGTTTTTTATTCAGAGTCGTTTGGTGCGCGATCACAGCCCTCTCACATGTCATCATATTGCTTAGTTGATCTGTCACGTGTGCAGCTCGGACATTCACGTAACCCCACTGCTCGCATCAAAAGGTTTTTACGGAGGCAGATGAAGGTGAGTGGTCGCGCAACTGACGTCTTCACCTTTTGAATCGCTCTCAGGCGCGATTGCGCTCATACCACAGCCTTCCGCGCCTGAGCCCAAGTGAACCGCGCTCCGGCCCACCTCTGCAACCCGGCCGCGGCGCGATTAACCAATCCACTCCCGGGCGCGGAACAGAGCGATCACACTAGTCAAACGAACCAGGCTTTGGGGGTCAAACCGGTTTGGTTTGGATAGTGTGAGTACACCCTAAATGATGCCTAATTGGCAATAAGGGGCCTAAAGTGTGCCAAGAAAACATTCCCCAAACCATTACACCACCAGCCTGCACAGTGGTAACAAGGCATGATGGATCCATGTTCGCATTCTGTTTACGTCAAGTTCTGACTCTACCATCTGAATGTCTCAACAGAAATCGAGACTCATCAGACCCACCAACATTTTTCAGTCTTCAACTGTCCAATTTTGGTGAGCTCGTGCAAATTATAGCCTCTTTATCCTATTTGTAGTGGAGATGAGTGGTACCCGGTGGGGTCTTCTGCTGTTGTAGCCCATCCGCCTCAAGGTTGTGCGTGTTGTGGCTTTACAAATGCTTTGCTGCATACCTTGGTTTTAACAAGTGGTTATTTCAGTAAGTTGCTCTTCTAACAGCTTGAATCAGTCGGCCCATTCTCTTCTGACCTCTAGCATCAACAAGGCATTTTCGCCCACAGGACTGCCGCATACTGGATGTTTTTCCCTTTTTTACACCATTCTTTGTAAACCATAGAAATGGTTGTGCGTGAAAATCAAACTAACTGAGCAGATTGTGAAATCCTCAGATCTGCCCGTCTGGCACCACCAACCATGTCACCCTCAAAATTGCTTAATTCAGCTTTCTTTCCCATTCTGACATTCAGTTTGGATTTCAGGAGATTGTCTTGACCAGGACCACACCCCTAAATGCATTAAAGCAACTGCCATGTGATAGTTTGATTAGATTTTAATTGCATTTATGAGAAATTTAACAGTTGTTCCTAATAATCCTGTATGAAACGCATTAAAAGTATGAAAACACACATGCAACTATAGGAAAATCCAAACTAAATCGAAATAGCAAAGACATAAGATATAACAAGGTTGAGCACTGCTATAGATGGACAAAGCAATGCTCAATTTGTCCAGGCAGTCAAAAGAACCAATCATCAAACAATAGCTTGATTCTGCCTATAATTTACAAGAATATAGTCATGAGCATACATGAAGAATTATACCAAAATCATCGCACTGGGTGGCCATTTTGCAACATCTTCGAGCAGCTATTGCAGCCATAAGACCAAAGCTTCTGTACTTGAGTCAGAGAAGAATCTCTCGTTCACTTAAAATCACAATAAAACAACACATTTCCAACCTACAATTATATCTGACATCACAGTACTGTAGAGAAACTTGCTTTAGCTACTGGAAGGCAAGAGTTTCTTTGTTACAATGGCCATGCTGAGCTTTTCCTTTTCCCCATTCATAAAAATGCATGACTGCAGCGTCTTGTTAGAAGTTATAGTCTTTTGTTATACCCGTATATGCAACCACTTAAACGGTTCTGAAATCATTTAAAAAAAGCTTTACAATGGCATGAAGCTAATTTGAAGAACATGAGATAAGCTCATTTTGCTCCTGATAAGAGACATCATAGTGTATTAAAGCAGATATTATGGTATAAGAAAACTGTTCTCAGATCAGTGTGCACGCAGATGGCAGAGATTAGTGGCAACCCGGAACAGGTAAACGGTGCCGGTGACATGTCAGTGCTATTGATCATCTGATAACATCTGGGTATCAGTGATTGTTGGAGCCATTAGTGTCGATCAGTTACATTGTGTGTGCGTGTCAAAACCTCATGTGACAAAGTCATGTGTGTCTTCATGCATAAGTCATGTGTAGCGTCAGATGCGACTCAAGCTGTCACTTGCATAAGAACCTCTTCGGCAGAAGTGTAAAACAGTGTAACTGTTGTGTTTTTGTGAGGATAGTTTATTCAGAAATGAACCTTTTAGACTTTACCCCAATGTCATTTCAAACCTGGATGATTCTGTGGAACGGAAAAGTAATTGTTTTCCTCATTCTTGCAGAATATCGTTTGCATATTGAAATTGAATGAACTGTAGTAGTAGGCCTGTCAAGCTTCAAAATAACAAGAGAGTGCCCGAAAAGCAGCCTAGAAGTGGACAGTAGCTTTTGCTTTCTATTCCAAGACCTCTAAAGGCCTAAGAAAGCTTTGTGTGAGGAAGAAATAGACATTAGACAAACAGAAGAGAAAAAGTCATTACTCACTTCTTGACACCCACCTTATCTCTCCTTGGTGAGAGAAATTGCAATGTCTGATTCATGAATGACTGATTTGTACGAGTCAGATATTTTCAATGACTCAGTCGGAAGAACAAATTTACCTTCAGTCGTAAAGCCACATAGGTGAACAAACGATGACAAAATTTTCATTTCACTATTTCTTTAAAGTCCATTATGAAATAATTTCGGCCGTGTGCGTGAGCCAAAAGCGTTCGTGCTCGTACGTACACGCTCGCAGCGGCATGTAATTCGTTATTGATGAATGACTTCGACCTTCTGGACAGCAAAACTGTGTTCCCGAATGTGTTGATGGATGGAGTGATGACGCGACTGTGTGCATCTGATGGATGATAGCACCCTATATCTCCGCATTCGTTTTCTAGTTCGGCTTCATTTCATCTGTACAACATTCCCCACGGAGCTAAAGAAAGAAAGCGAGGGGGGTAAAACGGAAAGAAAAGTGAAGAAGATTAGCAATGATCCATGAAGATCTCGCAGAGGTGGATGTTGTAGGTGTGTTTTGTTTGACTCAACATAGCAAGCAACAGGGAGATGGCCTATTTATGCCAATGAGTCAAAACAACAAACCTTTAGTCGGGGAAGGACTTCGCATCTGTCGCCAGCCCGTAATCATCCGTGTGACGATTTGAGTGGGAGATTATAATGAGTGAGGTGCAGATCTTTGACACCTTTCTAACAACCGAGCTAAAATAAAACCATCTGGCACAGAGTATGCAAGATACCCGTGGAGGTAATTAACACTTTCAGCATTTCAATTAAATATGAATACAGGAAGATATACTGTCGCAAGTGCACCTACAAAAAATGTATTACTGTAAGTGTAAGTTGTATTGTTAGTGTACTGTAAGTGTATTAGCATGTTTTGGCCATGTATATCCTACACTATGTACAGTAGGTTAGTGTGGGATGTTGTCAGTCTGCTGGACAGTGAAAGTAAAAACCTCTGGACATGTTCAGACCCTGAGGGAACTTCAGCCATCACTGCTAGAGAAACATTCATATCAACACTCGCCAGGAATATTGTGTCAGCAGATTTTCTACAGTTGACTCTGTCTGAAGTTCTGACAAACAATATTAAACTTTCAATCCTTCAGACTTCTGAAGGACACCAGAGAAAACATTTTCTGCATTATCTTTGTTTCCAAAGGTTCACCGATGTTAAAAGACTACATCATAAAAACATGTGCTTCAAAATATGACTTTTTTTCTTTGTAAATTGTTTTGTGTGGGACACATGGGCGTAGATTATACAAGGGATATGGGGAACATCACCATTCCAGAGGATTTTTAAACACGTTTACCTTAAAGAGCGCCTATGGTACGATTCACGATTTTACATTTCCTTTGGTTTGTAAGTGTGTATTAGTACATGTTAACGATATGCAAAAGGTACAAACCCCAAAGAAAAACAATGACGCGAGTTATCGTCTCCAACGTAAATCTCTTTTCTTGGACACAGATTGTAGGCAACAGTTTACTTCCTGGGCCTGTTGACGTGGACAAGACCGATATTATCATAAATCCTCAGCCTGTAAATTAACTCCTGTGCATTGCCGTGTGAGCAAATCTTTCAAACATGGTAACGAACATCTCATTTCCGGCTGACGTCAGAGGTATTCAGGCCAATAACAACATACAGGTTAGCTGGCCAATTAGGGACACAGCTACCCAGTCTCAAGAGGTTTCGTGATATAGTCACGTAAATTTATGATTATTTTTTCGTGATGTTATTACGAATTTCCGCGTTTTTTCATGATCGTATAACAAATTCCTTTTTTCGTGTGATTATCACGTATTGGTTACTCAACTGCTTTTTCCTATTTTCAAACCATTGTCACTTCGGTTTAGTCACTTTATGTATTGGTTTATACTATTTTTTCTGATTTATTTTTTTATATGTCGCCTGGCGTTAGGGTTAGAGTTGGGTTTGGGTAGGGATGTCATTTTATGTAAATCTAACCCTAAAACGAAGCGACAATGGTAAGAAAATAGGACAAAACAGTTGGGTGACCAATACGTGATGATCACACGAAAACAGGAATTCGTTACGCGATCACGAAAATTTGTGATAATATCACGAAAAAAAGAATCCAAAATGTACTTGACTATATAACGAAATTTCATGAGACTGGGCTGGACACAGCGCTTTTCAGATCAATGAGCTTTGTACAAAATCAGTGCGTATCAGGGATATCTGGAGCTATAAAAATGTAAGGTATGCGGAAAATAATGTGGTTTTTAAGTCATAAACCATGTCTGTGGTGCTGAACTCAAGTGCATCAGGCATTAATAGATCACCCGCACCTCATCATCTCTGCTAACGTGCGAACCTGAACTAATTTGCGCTGTTGTTAATAGATTGCGACATATCATGAAAATCTGACTTTTCCATGTTTAAGTGGGTCTCCAGTCCTTCTATCAAGCTAGAAAATGTGAAAAATAACAACACAGTAACTTAGTTTTGGTAAACCATTCTCTGCAAGCATGTGAAAAAGTAGGTAATTGAAATTTTCTTCACCTGTGATGTCAGAAGGGGGTAACACCGCCTGTTAATCTGCATTATCCAACCATGGCACTGCCATTTAGTGCAGAGATCAGCTCATTTGCATTTTAAAGGACACACACAAAAAACGCACATTTTGCTTACACCTATTTTATCATGCTAATAAATTATCCATATGATATCTTGAGCTTAAACTTCACATACGTACTCTTGGGACACCAAAGATTTATTTGTCATCTTAAATAGTTTTGTGAAATGTCCCCTTTAAGAACATTTTCACCTTAAATTAAAGAAGAAAAAAAAAGCAAATCATGGTCACGTCAACATGTCTAAATAATTTTTGGTCCCAATTTGACTGGTATACCACTGTATGAAGCATTTGTTTGGTATAACTTATAGAAACGTATATGTTGGTTAATGTGCAAATACAGAGGTATGAGACTGCGGCAGAACTGATATTAGATTTAGGGACAGCGCTGGGGAATCCAATCAGTTATATAATAGCAGATGCTAATGACATGTGCTCATCACAGGGCTCTCTCTCTCTCTCTCTCTCTCTTCTTGAGTACCCACTTAAGTCATTCTTTATTACAGTCTCTGTCATCAACAAAAACATGTGCACACAATCTCCCTTACTATCACATACACTCAAAGTGTGTAACACTTTCTGCCGCAGTATTTTTCTGTCAGAAAAGTGCTGATAGAGAGAGAGAGAGAGCAAGAGAGAGAGAGACACCTTGCGCTTTGAGACCCAGCCCCCTTCCATTTTTTCAAATGCAATATATTTACAATCTATCTATTTGTTAACCTTTTTATAGACCTGAAGTACTTTGGAATATGATTGTGTGTGTTCACGTTTCTCAGTTTGTAGGCCGTGCGTTAGCACTAAAAGGATCACGAGTTTCATTCCAAGGGAACACACATACGGATAAAAATAAATTGAATGCAATGCAAGTCGCTTTGGATGGAAATGTGTAAATGTGATATGTGAAGCTACATAAAATACTGTGGTGACACCGTGGTACAGCATATCTGAGGGCAAAACCATAGTACTCTAATATATAAAATTGGATTGAATGCCATATTTAAGCCTTCTACTGGCATTTAAATAGTACTCCAAGACATTTTAAAGAATATTGTGGTATTACCATGATACATTTTCAAAGAGCTACACATGGACCCTTTTTGTAAGTGATATAAGTGTCACAATCATGTAATCAAAATACATGATATTTAATATTTACATACCGTATAAGTCACACTTTTTCATAGTTCAGCTGGTCCTGCAACTTATATGTCAAAATTAATTCATACAACATTACATTTACAGCTGCAAAAGTCTGCTATATGCTGTATTTATGTAATTCAATGAATTCAGTGATGTTAGCTAACAAGCCTGCTAACTTGATGCGCGTTGGCTTGTTTTGTTCATTTAACCTATTCAGCCTCTCAGGTATGTTATGTATGCTATTGTGTATCTTGTAAATAACTATTAATGTTACGATAACATACAGACATCTATTCAGCCTGCTCTTCGGTGTGCTATTGTTTAGTTGAATAACTTGCCTTTCCAGATTGTCTGTTCTTTGGCTTGGATTTTGTAAAATTATTTTCAGAATAAATGCGACGTATGGTCCACTGCAACTTTTTTCCTCTTTCTGACGCATTTTTGATTGATACGACTTATACTCCGGTGCGACTTATAGTCCGGAAAATACGGTAGTCAAAACTAAGACTTAAATGAGGTTTTAGACGGACATTTTCTGCAAAATCGTACCTGGCAGCTCAACTTTTTGAACACTTGTTGATTATGTACCTTCCCAGTACCTGAATAATAACTGAAAACTGATCAATAATAACAGCCAAAAAGTTGCTTTAAAATATGTATCAATGAATAATGTATCTACTTCACTCTGCATCATGACTTAAAACAAGAATTTTTAAACTGGTGTCGGGGATCCCCAGGGTGCCTTTAGGAGGTTCTAGTGTCCTCAAAAAATTTAAAAAAGCAGAAAAACATTGTAAAGTTTATTTATTAGTTTTTCATCTCGTATTCCTTGCTACATACATTTTAGAATAATTTATATTTTGTTTGTATCTTTTTATATATTTTTTTTATTATTCGAGTCCCCTTTATTCCCTTAACGGGGTTCATTAGGCAGAATTCCTTGTAAAGATGCTGCAGTACAAATAAATTTGAATAAAAAAAATTGTCTTCGGGTTTATCCATCCAGCTTTATTGTGAATGTAGCCAGTTATAATTTTTTTATACATAAACATAACGTTGTTAATTGTTATATATATTTAAGTAAGGGGGTCCATCACAAAAGGTTCATTATATTTGGGGGTCCTTGGCATCATAAAGTTTGAAAACATTAAAACATCTCTCATCTTTATCAAACGTCAGCTTACTGCTTTAGTGTCAAGATGAAATGATCTTTCTGTTCTATTGATTTAATAGTTGCTGTATTTGTTTTGGGTCATTTATGAAGTGCTCATCTCATGTACAGTTTGAACTTCTTGTGGTTTGAATTATTTTTATTTTGTGTAAACATACACACATCTATCTCTCTCCCTCTTAATAACTCCTCAATCTTAACTATATTCAGTCACACACAGAAAGTGCATTTACACCATAATGACTGAAGGCCATTTGTATAGCAGATAAGTTCCTCTTTTTCCCTGGTTACCGCAAAATGTGAAAATGTGAAATCATTGCAATTTTCTTCCAGTTTGGTTCAGCCGGTCAGTTAAAAATGTCAAACTTTGAAACCACTTGTATATTCACAGGGTGGACCAGCTGTCCATCTGGGTGGACGAGTGCCTTAGTCTGTATTTAACTCGCCCCTGGTTTGGCTCTACGTGTGTGTAACCACATAACACAGATTCAGGGTCAGGCAGTGCTGGTTTGAATTTCCTGATTATAGCTTCTGAAATAAAATCAGCACTCAATGTACACATTTCAATGTACAACCAGAGTAGAATAAACACACACTTTATATCTCATATGACTTCATCTCCATCTCCACCCAGAGGATGCATTGCGTTGACACTACACTTTCATTGCTCGAGGGACTAAATAGAATAGTCGGTTATGTTTCATTAAAGCATCAAACGCTGATATAAATGAGACCACCATTGTTGAAATACAGTACAGTTACAGTGGAGTTATGGCATGAATGCATAGCACAGTCTATGCAATTTACTCATGAAATATTAAATAATATAAAAATATTCACAACCACACACAAAACATTACTATAGTAAAGGGAAAGCCAGCGATAAATGGGTCAGTGACGTGACGTTAGTTATTTTGTGTACGTATGGATAAATTAAATGTAAAAGGGTTAAAATTTCACAATAAATTTGCAGATTCTTTTTTTGAGGACCAAGTCTAAAATTTCTGGTTTTATTTCATTTTGAGAGAATATTTGGGGGATAATTGCAAAAATGTCAATGTGGTGTAACCGCTCTGTGTCATTTGGTGTAACTAGTATTTTTTAAAATATAAATATATTCATAAAAATGTGGAATAAAATATAAAAATCTGAATATGATTTTTTTACATACATTTTTACATCATTTGTCAAAGATTATTTAGAAAACAGAGCTGTTTTCAGCATATGTCAGGACAAATATTACAAAAACGCATTAAAATTTACATTTAGAAATAACTAATAAAATGATATTAAATTTTTTTTGATGATTAGGCTTACATGCCATCAAGGTGGATAAAATATTTAATATTTGTCATTTTCTTAACTTTTATAAAAATGGTGCAAATGTAATTTTTTATTGCATAAAATTGACATAAATACACTATGTGCATTGAAATAAACCCGATGCGTGCTTTTAAAACAAGATTTTAAAAGATTTTTGATTTTTTTTATCTTGCCAAACCATTTTTGTCACTAACCCAAATACCATTACTGCCATCAAACCTGGTGGTGCCCTGTCTGTAAAATCCAGTTTCAATTGTCATAATCTAATTATGAGATTAGGAACATCAAAGTTTAATTTCAATGATTGATTTCATATTGATTTTAATATTTGTCAAGACCACACTCAATTAATATAAAACATATCAAGGTTATATTTTCACAGAAAGTTCTTTACATGGTATTGGATCATTTTACGTATAATAAAATGACTAAAAATTGACTTTAGCATTCGGGTCACATTTCTCTCATTTGCTGGAGCTCAACAGCATATGTCTCCAGTGCATTTGAATCAATTTCTTATTTTTTTCTATTCCAGAGTAGAAAGAAAGAAAGTTTTGGAACGACGTGACAATGTGAACGATTACTGAATTTCCACTGATTCTCTAAGCAAAAGTCTCCTTTGGCTCTTCATTAAATCTCATTGCTGTCTAGGAAAAGCAATTGAATTGGAAAAGAGATTTGTGATTTTTCTTTCCTACGGGCAGGTCATTCGTCTCCGGCCGAATCGTTATGAGAAATAATGCTTAGACTGTGTTGCGTCGATGTTTAAACGTGCATGCATCAGTGCCACGGACAGGAACGACTTCCGGGCAGATTGGAAGAATCTGAGACGGGAATCAAGAGAACGTCCCCGACCCAGTTCACGAACGAGAAGTGCTCACGCTTCACTTTCTCTAGTATGCCCTACGGACACAGACAAAGCCTGAACTAGGACGCTACTTTGTGAAGGCCTTCCCGCGACCCTAACTTTTTCTGTGCCACCGCTCAACTATGTTAAAGGACACGCTGACTGCGCTTCATTTGAAGAGCTGCATTATCAAAGAATTACTGCCCTCATTCCACCTGATACTGTATTTATACATGAGAGAGAGAGAGAGAGAGAGAGAGAAAGAGAGAGAGAGAGAGAGAAAGAGAGAGAGAGAGAGAGAGAGAGAGAGAGAGAGAGAGAGAGAGAGAGAGAGAGAGAGAGAGAGAGAGAGAGAGAGAGAGAGAGAGAGAGAGGGAAAGATTTTTGTATAGGCGGTTTCAGCAGTAACAACATAAACAAACGCTTTTGTTTAACAAACGGTACATTTCGGTAAACACTGCAAAGAATAAATAACAAAAAGGCCTTTTAGAGAAGTTAATTTCTGATAACAAGTAGATTTCCTTAGTTCAAATTATAGCTAAACATAGACTGTAAAATAAAGGATGATGCAATGTCGTTTCCTTCCATTGCAGTAAATTGAAGCAAAAAATGTCCGACCATGTTACGTAAAAACATCAGTTTCGAGCCAGGAATCGTCCGTGGATCCAGAGGCAGAGCCACGTATCAAACTTTCACCCAAATGCTTGCATGCCCAATTCAACCACGCCAATCATAACTATCCGTCCCGTTTCTATAGCATCAAATTATTAGCTAAAACGAAACTTATCACAAAAATGAACAATTTTGCCCGTGTCTGTTTTAAAGATCGCTCTGAATGGGAAATCTATGAAAAGTCTGTCACAAACATGGAATTATCTCTGCTTTTTGCTCAAATTGTGGTGTTTTTGCAGAAACCTACCCATATTCAAAAGCAGGCCCGTCGCCACAAGGCAAGCAAACCAAGCAATTGCTTGGGGCCCCGGAATTTTCTGGGGCCCCAAGACAACGACTAGTTGAGAATAAATGCAATGACAAACTGTGTCCCTTTGATAGTCAATGCAATGCAGTAAAGTGCAATGACACTGTTATTATCGGAATCCCCCTCAAGGGGGCCCCCTCTCAGTACTAGTCGCTGACAACAGGCAGCCAGCCAACCATGTGATCTCTGCTGCCGGCAAAATACAAAACTTCGGCAGTCACCATGAAACGGATTTATGCTTCTGGAAGCCAGAAAAGAAAGAAAAGAAAGGAAGAGGAGTATAAAAAAACAAGATAGTGGTAAGTAATAATTTACATTGGATGAAATAGCTCTACGTGTCTTGTGCAAATGATGTAATTTTGCAGCAGGTAGGCAGTAGCAAAAATCTGTTTATGTTAGCTATACCTGCCTGACGGCAAATGCTGCTTGTAACGAACAGTTAGTCAACTTTTTTTTCGAACAAACGGAATATGGTTACATATACTGTAATATGTTTTTAACGAGATAAGGAAGACGCAGATCTGTTTCAAAATCGCTGTTTTATTCCATGACGTTGCTGTAGCTAATAGTTTAAATGAAAGTGCTAATGAAACGAACTATTCCAAACCGTGATAATCTATTGAACAAAATAATGTATCTACAAGGCCGCCTTAATGCACGGGCTTACCTGGGCTGAAGCCCAGGGGCCTCCGAAGTTCAGGGGCCTCCAATGTTCGCGTTCATGGTGAGCTGAAAATGTCATTTTGTTTTGTAACTTGTCAGGTTTTCTGCCAATCACTCTGCACGTTACATGTCTGCTGATTGGTCCGTGGTAACTTACCGTGAAATAAAATGTCAGACGTAGTAACAGTCAGATTTTTCTATTCCGCGTAATATATTAAGTGCCCGTTGTCAACTTGGCATTCCTGCACATGTTAGACCAGTGAGGTGCAGGTCTCTCTCTTTCGCGCGCGTGCTCGCTCTCTCTCTTTTTCGCGCGCGCGCGCTCACTCGCTCTCTCTCTCTGTGCTCGAGTCTCTGGCATGCAGAAGTCTTTCCAACCGTGCGCAAGAAACTGCCGCCAAATAGAGAAAAGAGTTCCCGCACATAATGCTGTTAGTTGTTATAAAGTTTAAGTTTACTCGCGTTTATATCAGTGACGCGTGCGCAGCTGGAGGGATGTAGTTTGACGCAACGTTAGCTCACAGTACACACATCTGTTGGTTTAGATTAGAAAAACAACAAAGAGACGCAACGGTAAAGGTGCAAGTCTTAGAAAGTAAAGAGAGACAAGACCATCTCAAAACAGACTCCATGATCATCCCCTGATAGCACCATTCATATTTATAATCTCATTATCTAAAGATCTTATATACAGGTATGTTCCCTGTCTGTTTTGTGCATTTTCATGCTTGTTCGTTTTACATGCTTATGTATGCATAAATACTAAATACAATGCAGTCTATATCTTCAATAGCCTATTCTAAAAACTAAATAACTGTTTAAAAAAATAAGATTTTGTCTATAAAGACTTATCTTATTAATGCATTTTCACTTTAAAACTAACTTTAACTTATTATATTTTTAAAACTGTGCTGAGCATTTGGTTAGTGAGTGGCAATGAATTTTCTGCAAATTTGTATATTCCAAAAACTATATAAACATAAAGCTTATAAACATATATACTTTCACACATTTTGTTTTTATTATCACCACAAGTTGCTGTGTGTGGTTGTTAAATAAAGTGTCTTGTGTTTATGCTCAAGTAGGCTCAGTGATATGTTAATAATGATATTATGGTGTTTTCTGGGTCAAAGAGGGAAAACTCACTGTTGTATGTCTCGAAAGAAACTAATGCATTTTGTTATGGAGATTACCTAAATATTACACTTAAAAAAAAAAAAAAAAATAAGGCTATAAATCGAGGGTATGGGGGGCCTACAAAACCTCTCAGCCCCAGGGCCTCACATTAGGTTAGGGCGGCCCTGTGTATCTACCAAATGGGGTTAGGAAAACGACACGATAAATTCTGTGCATCAAACAATAGCTTGGGAAGTTTTTAAGCATTGGTGGTGCAGTGTTTCCCACAGGATTTTGAGAGACTGTGGTGGTGATGACGTCACCCGCTAATTAGCATATATTTGACGTCATCATGTCGTGTTTGCGTTTGATCTAGTGTTGGCACCTGAAATATGTTTCACTTCTACTCTTTGTATCTGTATTTGATCTGTATTATATATCAAATTACATTTTAAGCCGAATTAAGCTGTTTTAAATAGTGAAATAAAAATGTAAATGGGAATCATGAAAATTCTATTTGTGGGGGCCAGTGTTGATTCTGTGGTGGGCCACCACAAATAAATCAATGTATGGGAAACACTGGTGGTTGTGAAAGCAGCCGTATCTCTTATAAATATCAAAATTTGGAAATGCTATTGCTAACATATCTTTTCGGTAACACTTTATAATAACCATCATTAATAGATGGTAAATTGTTAGTTATTTAATCTTTAGTTATTGTCATTTAACTGTTAGCAAACCGATCGTTTTACTTAATAAATACTTTGTAAACAATCTATACGTTATTTACCAGAAAGAGGCAGAGGAACATTATTTTTTCATAGCTTATCTTAATGTGCTAGTGTCAGGATATACAGTAGTGACAGTTTTTGGAAATATGACATAAGTTACAATGGATTTTGAACAGTTACTTTATTCTGTGTAGCAATGTTTACACTGTTACAAGTACAGTATCAGGACAACCCACATGTTTCACTGGTACTGTTTATTAACTATTTAACAAAGTATTATAGTCATCATTTGTTGCAACTTTGTCTATGTTTATAGACAGTTTACAAACCAACTAAGTTAGTAACCCTTAACAAAGTGTTAGGAATATTTGGTCCGTCTATCTATGTAATGTTTATAGACGTTTTAAAAATGGTTTCTTAAAGATCTACAAGCATTTTTAATCATTACCCGATACCTAATATATTATATGATAGATATGTGTGTTACAATAAACTGTTAATTTACAACACTACTAATAATTAGTCATTTAATTATAATTTCATTGTTTGTTAACAGTAAAAAGACTGTTTGCTAACAGCTAAATGACAATTAAAGATTAATTAACTATCAATCTTCTGATTGTTATTATAAAGTGTTACCATCTTTTCTTTCTCTCTCAAGGTGCTTTGCTTAAATTTCTCAGCGAGCAGGCTCTTCCTAAAGATACATCCACTGATAAAGGTAGAGTGAATTTCTCTCACTGAGCTGAGCTGTTTTTAGTGACCTCTTTCAATATGCTAACAGTGAAATGGTGAAATGTACTTAACAGGTAATTTCAATTTTTTTTCCAATTATTTTCCCAGCTACACCATCAACGTCATCCTCAACATCAACAGATGCATCACTTCTCAGTGCTGATGTTTCCTCTATAGCACAAGGTACCGCAAGCTCTATAATTATTAGGGATGCTTCGTTCAGGATTTTTGCAGGCCGATAGCGATCACCAATTTGTTGTCTTCGTGATCGGCCGATATCGATTTTTCAAACTGATATGCAAGTTCTTTGATGATTGTAACTTTTAACATTTTTTCTAGATAAAGTAAAACCACAGATGTTGCCTTTGTTATATTACTTGCAGTAATTAGGTATATTTTTGTTTTAATAGAGAATCAAATAAATTAGCAACAAATATTTCTTCTGCAAAGAGAAATTTAATATGCCTTTAAAAAGGCTTATGTCTGTAAAAACTAATGAAAATAAAACAGTTAACAGTCTTTACTGTATGAATTAAATACACACGCATTCGTATGAAGTACAACAGTTCTTTAGTGAAGAGCAGAGAGTGATTTTATTGAGAGATGAATTAGGTTACTGTAGCTTTAAGACTTGACAGAGATCGCTCTGTCCACGTGCACTCACTGATGACAGGCAGGCTGCTGTGTGTGCGCGCGGCGGGTGTATGCAGGCGAGAGCAGCTGTGAGGAAAATTAAAGTTTAAACGCTCAAAACTTTAAAATGCATGCAAAATATAGCTGTAGACAGCGATACGGGGCCAAGCAACAATGGTCCTGCAACACGCAACGAAGCTGAAAGGACATGCAATTGAAGAATGGAATGTAGCAGATATGAATGGGAACTATCAGCACACAGGACTCAGATGAGAATGAACATAATGAAAAAATAAAAATTTTGAAGTATAATATTTATTTGCATGCTGAAATAAGGACCGATTAGTCCAATGCTGACCTAGAAAACAATTGAACCACCAAAGCATCATACATGTTACACATGAGACTTAAACCAAAAGAGCACAAATGAAATAAAACCTGTAAAACTAATAAAGTAAAATACAAATCATGAATTAAAGCTTTTGACTCTAAAGTAAGAGACTTCAATTGCTGCCCTAGCCAGGATTTGAACCCATGATCTCCAGGTTTCACACATGTCACTCATCTGGTTGAGCTACAGGGGAGACCACATACATACAGCTAGCTGCTTAAGCTAGATTGCTGTAGTGACAATGTGTATGTTCAAGTTTGGAGAGATTTTTATCAAAGAACAGAATATTTTTTTAAATCCCCTGTAGGTAGTCAAACCTGTTCGAACATTTGACTCTACATGACAGAAATTTGTCAACCATTTTAATTGTTGCCCTACGCTGGATTTGAACCCGCAACCTCTGGATTTCATGCCCATCACGCATTTGGTTGAGCTACTGGGAAGGCATAGATTACCCCATCAAATATTCTCCATAGAAGTTTAGTTGATTAAATGGTTTAAAAGTTATTCCTGTTGACAAATGTATTACTTTTGAACAAAGATAAATATCAAAATTCTGTTTGGTCATTTCTATGTGGCTCGGTCCAAAGATAATCTGAGCCAAATTGTGTAACAATTAAACAAACACTGCAAAAGTAGTAGCAAAAAAACTGAATACTGTACTTTTCAAAATGGCCGCTACTGCATTTTTGAACTGGTGATGATGCTTGGCCACCAAATTGCAAGCCGTGCAGAACATGGAAAACAGACTGGTTGAGAATAATAGGTGAGAATAAACTCAAAACAAATATTAATAGAAAAACATAACACATGCATCAGATGGGATTCGAACCCTTAACCTCTGAGTTTTGATGCATGCGATTTAATAGACTGAGCTACACAGGCAGTGTAGCTAGCCAAGGTTTTCAGAGCTGCAAGCATTCAAATGGAGGAAAGAAGGTGCAGACATGACATTGCAGAGCAGAAATAACAAAATTACAATTTATATGAGAATCAGATAGTTTAAGTGAGAAGAGTTAAAGTTTAATTCAAGAAAAACATGTTTGTATAGGAATGCACAACATGTTACAATACAGTCATAATAATTTAATATGACGAAGAGACAATGTCACAGGGACAGTCAACTTTGGACAGGTATTTCTCGGGAATGGCAGAGAATATAAAAAATGTGTTTGGTCATTTCTGTGCGGATTGCTCCAAAGTTTATGTGAGCAGAGCCTGGCATAAAAAAGACTTAATTTGCAAAAGTAGTAGCGAAAAAACTACTGCACATATGCTATGAAATAAGATATGAACAGAATGTTGAAAACTGACAAATGAGATATCGTTGCAATCGACATAAACCAGTGAATAAAAATTCACAAAGAAAATGAATATCAGACAAAGTTTTCAGAAGTTATGGGCTGTTTTGTATAGTTTATGAACCCTAGGTGGCGCTGTCTTCAGATTTTCCAGGTACCTTCAGGACATCATACCGATGCTTCCTACCGATTTTTGTGCCGATACATTATATAGAATAATAGTTATCCCAATTTAAAACCAAATTCAAAATAGTGGACAGGCGGTTTGGTCATTTCCGGCATAATATATATCGACAGATTGGTCATGAGCCAAGGAATCCATAGACACTAAGATCATAATTTTCTATCAAACATTTCAAGAGTTATGGGCAAAAATAGCCATTTTTCATATCTCATGACCCATAGGTGGCGCTGTCCTCAAATTTGGCATGGTACCCCAGTTCATGGTCCTTATGAAGGGTACCAAGTTTCATTTCAATTGATCAAAGAATGACCGAGATAATGACTCAGAACGAATTTTGGGTCGACATCGATAAATGTATGCAATTATTACTTTTGAACAAAGATAAAAATCAAAATTCTGTTCGGTCATTTCTCTGCGGCTCGGTCCAAAGATTCTCTGTGCCAAATTGCGTAACAATGCAATGAACGCTGCAAAAGTAGTAGCGAAAAAGCAAAATACTGTACTTTTCAAAATGGCCGCTACTGTAATGGGTGGAGTCTTAATGTAAGGTGGTCATTGTAAAGAGCGTGAGGAGAGGAATCAGATGTAGTAGGTAGAGTTTTTGTTGATCAAATGATTCTACAGTTATAACCATTTGAATATTGAATTTTTGAAGTGTTGGTGGCGCTATAGAGTTAATGCTAGAGACCCCATAGTTGGTCACATGACTATTTAGGACCACCACTACAAGTGTGCCAAATTTGTTTCATTTTCCTATGTACGGTTCATAGGGCTGCCATAGACTCCCATTGGGGAAGAAGAAATATAATAATAATAATAATAAATATAGCTGCAAGCAGCAATTGCGGGGTCAAGCACCTTCAGCGTAATGAGGACCCAAAGCACAGCAAAAACCACACGACGCAGCAAATGTGCAAAGCGCAGAAAGCGTGCAATAGAGAGCCCGAACCCGAAGCAAAGCAAATGCAGAGCAGAATCACTGCAGTGCGGAGCAACAACAGAAAAGATGGCAAAAATATAACACGTGTGGAAAACCAGACAGGTCGAGAAGAACGTGTTAAAGGGAACACAAAAGGAAGTCTCAATAAGTGAAAGTAAGAGCTGGGATTCGAACCCATGACCTCAAGTTCCCAAAGCACGGCACTAACCGCATGCGCCACTGAGTATACAATTAAACCACTGAGTTGGTGTGTCCAAGCTATAGAATACAGCTTTACAGCTATAAACATTGATATCCAGCAATTACCAAAAGTGTAGAAATGATAACAGAGAGCACAAATAACTGAAATACAATGTATAGTATGAGAATCACAAAACTTAAGTGAGAAAAAAAGTTAAGACAAAAAACCAATGCACATGGGATTTGAACCCATGAACTCAGGTTCTCAAAGCACAGCACTAACCGCATGCGCCACTGAGGAATTATGGGTTGAAAGGCTGGGGAAAAGAGACTTCAAAACTGCAAACATTGACATGCCAATCACTGAAAGGGCAGAAATAACACAACAAAGCAAAAATAAACAGAAATACAAAGTGTAGGGCAATCAGATAACTTAAATGGCACTGAATTTGTGAAGAACATTTTGTACAATAATGAACAACATGGGCAAATTTTGTCAGATTCTTTTTAATATGACAAAGGGACAGCATGACAGGCATGGTCCGCTTTACAGAGGTATTTCTCAAAAATTTGACACTCAGCAGAAAAATCTGTTCAGTCACGTCTGTGCGGATTGCTCCAAACATTATACAAGCAGAACCTGGCATAAAATAAACAAAATTTGTAAAAGGAGTAGCGAAAAAATCATTTACCATATGCCTTACAATAACACATGAACAGAATGATGGAAAATGACAAAGAAGGTATTGTTGCGATCGGCAAAAACCAGTAAATAAAATTTCACAAAGAAAATGTATATCAGACAAAGTATTCTGAAGATATAAGCAGTTCTATAAGAAATGTTATAGTTTATAACCCCTAGGTGGCGCTGTACTCTGACTTCCCAGGTACCTTCAGGACATCATGCCGAAGCTCCCTGACTATTTTTGCACGAATATGTCCAATAGTTCAAAAGATATAACAATTTATGATCAATTTCAAAATGGCAGACAGGTGGTGTGGTCAAACCCGACATAATACATATCGACAGATTCGGCATGAGCCAAGGAATCCGTAAACACCAACATCATAATTTTCTGACAAACAATTCAGTAGTTATGGGCAAAAAAAGCAATTTTTCATATCTCATGACCCATAGGTGGCGCTGTCACCAAATTTTGCATGAACTCCAAGTTCATGGTCCACATGAAGTGTACCAAATTTCATTTCAATTGATCAAAGAATGACCGAGATACAGCTTCAGAACCATTTTTGCGTCAACCTCGTTAAGTTTGCGCATTTATTACTTTTGAACAAAGATAAATATCAAAATTCTGTTCGGTCATTTCTGTGCGGCTCACTCCAAAGTTCACCTGTGCCAAATTTCATAACAATTTAACCAAATTTGAAGGAGGAGTAGCGAATAAACGGAATACTGTACATTTCAAAATGGCCGCTACTGTAATGGGTGGAGTTTTACTGTAAGTTATTAAAAACAACAAGCATGAGGAGAGCAATCACGTGTACTAAGTAGAATTTTCATAGATCAAGCGGATCAGCAGTTATAACCATTTGAACATTGAATTTTTGCACTGCTGGTGGCGCTATAGAGTTAGTACTAGAGACCCCATTTTTGGTCACGTGACGTTTTAAGACCACCACTACAACTGTGCCAAATTTCATCATTTTCCTATGTACGGTTCATAGGGCTGCCATAGACGCCTATGGCTAAGAAGAAGAAGAAACAGCAGAATAATAATAATACTGACAATTCCAATAGGTGTCTCAGCACCTTCGGTGCTTGACCCCTAAATATAGCTGCAAGCAGCGATACGGGGCCAAGCACAATCAGCGCAATGAGCTCCCAAAGCACAGCAAGAAAGATACAACTTATCAATCACTTAGGGCGCATTGAGCACCCAAGGTGCATCAAGAACACAAGGCTCAGCAAAGAACCCAAAGCGTAGCAATGACAGAGCAGAACCACCGCAGTGCAGAGCAGCAACAGAAAACATGGCAAAAATAGAACATATGTGAACTACAGACAGGTCAAAAAGAATAGGTGAGAAAGAACAAAACTATAATAGAAGAAATTAACACCTGGCTCAGGTGGTATTCGAACCCATGAACTCAGGATCTCTATGCAAACGACTTAACAGACGCGCCACTCAGTAGACACAGCTCAAGGGGCAGCAGAAAAGAGCTTCCATGCCATACAAAGAATTCAGAAGTTATAAGCAGTTCTATAATAACTGTTATAGTTTATTCCCCCTAGGTGGCGCTGTTCTCTGATTTCCTCAGGACGTCATGCCGAAGCTCCCTACCGATTTTTGCGCCGATATATCCGATACTTCAAAAGTTATAGCAATTTATCACAGATTTCAAAATGGCGGACAGGCGGTTCGGTCAATCCCGGCATAATACATATCGGCAGATGCGGCATGAGCCAAGGAATCCGTAGACACCAAGATCATAATTTTCTGACAAACGATTCAGAAGTTATGCGCAAAAATAGCCTTTTTTCCTATCTCATGACCCATAGGTGGCGCTGTCACCAAATTTGGCATGGACCCCCATTTCATGGTCGACATGAAGCGTACCAAATTTCATCTCGATTGATCAAAGAATGACCGAGATACAGCCTCAGAACCAATTTTGCGTCAATCTCGTTAAGTTCGCGCATTAATTACTTTTGAATAAAGAAAAATATCAAAATTCTGTTCAGTCATTTCTATGCGGCTCACTCCAAAGATCACATGTGCCAAATCTCATAAGAATTGAACCAAATTTGAAGGAGGAGTAGCGAAAAAACGAAATACTGTACATTTCAAAATGGCCGCTACTGTAATGGGTGGAGTCCTACTGTAAGGTATTAAAAACAATAAGCATGAGGAGAGCAATCACGTGTACTAAGTAGAATTTTCATAGAGCAAATGGATCACCAGTTATAACCATTTGAACATTGAATTTTTGAGATGATGGTGGCGCTATAGAGTTACTGCTAGAGACCCCATTTTTGGCCAAATGACTATTTATGACCACCACTACAACTGTGCCAAATTTCATCATTTTCCTATATACGGTTCATAGGGCTGCCATAGACTCCCATTGGGGAAGAAGATTAAGAAAAATAATAATAATAATAATAAATATAGCTGCAAGCAGCGATACCGGGGTCAAGCCAAACATGGGATAAAATGATTCATACGTGCTGACTGTCATGATTTAAGATCTAAGTTTGCATTAGTTTTATGAAAAATTTTGCAATTTTTTGTATCTTGAGACCACTAGGTGGCGCTTTGCTGAAACAATAGATGGTGCCCCAGGTCATGACTGTGATGACACATACCAAATTTAGTGTAAATACAATAAAGCGATACGGAGATATAGCCTTAAATGACTTGACCACTAGGGGGCACTGACCAAACAATAAATTGTGACTCGGGTCTTGATTGTGATGACACCCACCAAATATGGTGTAAATACAATAAAGCGATACGGAGATATAGCCTTAAATGACTTGACCACTAAGGGGCACTGACCAAATAATAAATTGTGACTCAGGTCTTGATTGTGATGACACCCACCAAATTTGGTGTAAATACAATAAAGAGATGCAGAGATATAGCCTTAAATGACTTGACCACTAGGGGGCACTGACCAAAAAATAAATTGTGACTCAGGTCTTGATTGTGATGACACCCACCAAATTTGGTGTAAATACGATAAAGAGATGCAGAGATATAGCTTCAAATCTCTTGACCACTATGGGGCACCGGAAAGTTTACAAGTCCTCCCAGAACATGTTGCTGATGAACCATACCAAGTTTCATAACAATACGTAATTGCGTTTCTGAAATACTTGAACTTAAAGAAAAATTTAAAATGGCCGACACACAAAATGGCCGACCAAAAACCATTTGGTATCGTTTGACTCGGCATGCCTCACGAAATCTAAGAAGACCACTATCATAATTTTACATTCAAGTTTGCAGTAGTTATAAGCAAAAATAGACATTTTTTATATCTCGTGACCAGTAGGGGGCAGTGTGACGAAATGGTGCATGCACCCTCAGGTCATCACTGTTATGACATATACCAAGTCTCATATTAATACACAAAAGTTTTGCGAAGATACAGGCTCAAACACATTTTGGCGTGCTCGCCCTCGCATTCTTTGATGCGTTATAAGACAACAAATAGGTCTACCGAAAAGCTTTTGATAACTTTTTGTCTAGAGTGTCTCTAGATGATGCATACCGAAAATCAAGCCAATCACTCGAGCGCTCTAGGAGGAGTTCGAAAAAGTAGGTGTTCAATATAATTCAAAATGGCCGACAGAAAGTAGGTTTGACTCAGACATATTTGGTACAGTCGGACTCAGCATGAGCCAAGGAATCAATAGAGTGAAGTCTTATGTCATAGTGGCAATTTAATCAAATGATATAAAGATTTTAAACAATTTATTTACATATCCTGACCACTAGGTGGCGCCGTCCTAAAGATTTATAGGTGCGCTCAGAACATGTCACTGATGAACCATGCCAAATTTCGTAGCGATACGCAATTCTGTCTGTGAAATACTGAACTTAATGAAAAAATTCAAAATGGCCGACACCCAAAATGGCCGACCGAAAACGGTTTGGTATCGTTTGACTCGGCATGCCTCAAGGAATCTAACAAGACCACCTTCATGATTTTAGACTCAAGTTTGAAGTAGTTATAAGCGAAAATATGCATTTTTTGAATCTCGTGACCACTAGGTGGCGCTGTGACGAAACGTTGCAGACACCCTCAGGTCATGACTGTTATGACATAAACCAAGTTTCGTGTCGATACACCAAAGTTTTGCGAAGATACAGCCTCACGTCCGTTTTGGCGTGCTCGCCGCCATATATGTTGTCAGTTTATATGAGAACGCATTGGTCTATCAAAAAGCTTTTGATAACTTTTTGTCTGGGGTGTCTCTAGATGCTACATACCAAAGGACATGCAAATCGGACAAACGGTCTAGGAGGAGTTCGAAAAAGTAGGTTTTACGAAAAATTCAAAATGGCGGAAAGATGTGCATGACACAAATGACATCAATGTGTGCATTTGAATCATCATGAGCCAAGGATTCAGAGGAAACAAGAATTTAGTTTCTAGGACTCACGGGTCAGAAGTTGTGAGCATGAACATAAGTGGATTTTTGGACTGTTGGTGGCGCTAGAGGGTTTGAGTCAGACACACCAATGTTGCTATAGTAACTTCTGAGACTGTCCTCTACATGTGTGCCAAATTTCATAACTTTCCTATGTACGGTTCTATGGGCTGCCATTGAATTTCGGCGGAAGAACGAGGAAGAAAAATAATAATAAGAAAACTAACAATAACAATAGGGTTCTACGCCCCTTCGGGGCTTGACCCCTAATAATAATACTAACAGAAACAATAGGTGCCACAGCACCATAGGTGCTTGGCCCCTAATAAATATAGCTGCAAGCAGCAACTCGGGGCCAAGCACCTTCAGCGCAAAAATTAGCACCCAAAGCAAGCACACAAAACACAGCAAGCTCACAAATCACAGCAAGCACACAAAGCACAGCAAGCTCACCAAGCACACAAAGCACAGCCAGCACACAAAGCACAGCAGGCACACAAAGCACAGCAAGCACACAAAGCACAGCAAGCTCACAAAGCACAGCAAGCTCACAAAGCACAGCAAGCATACAAAGCACAGCAAGCACACAAAGCACAGCAAGCTCACAGAGCACAGCAAGCTCACAGAGCACAGCAAGCTCACAAAGCACAGCAAGCTCACCAAGCACACAAAGCACAGCCAGCACACAAAGCACAGCCGGCACACAAAGCACAGCAAACACACAAAGCACAGCAAGCTCACAAAGCACAGCAAGCTCACAAAGCACAGCAAGCTCACAGAGCACAGCAAGCTCACAAAGCACAGCAAGCTCACAAAGCATAGCAAGCACACAAAGCACAGTAAGCTCACAAAACACAGCAAGCACACAAAGCACATCAAACACACAAAGCACAGCAAGCTCAAAAAGCACAACAAGCTCACAAACCACAGCAAGCTCACCAAGCACAGCAAGCACACCAAGCATAGCAAGCACACCAAGCACAGCAAGATGACAAAGCACAGCAAGCTCACCAAGCACAGCAAGCTCAGACAGCACAGGAAGCTCACAAAGCACAGCAAGCACACAAAGCACATTAAGCTCACGAAGCACAGCAAGCACACGAAGCACAGCAAGCTCACAAAGCACAACAAGCTCACAAAGCACAGCAAGCACACAAAGCACAGCAAGCACACAAAGCACAGCAAGCACACAAAGCACAGCAAGCACACAAAGCACAGCAAGCTCACAAAGCACAGCAAGCTCACAAAGCACAGCAAGCACACAAAGCACAACATATGTGAACTACAGACAGGTTGAGAAGAATTGATGAGGAAGAACAAAACATTAATAGAAAAACCTAATACATGACTCAGGTGGGATTCGAACACAAGAACTCAGAATCTCAATGCATGCGATTTCCTGGATGCACCACTCAGTTGACACAGTTCATGGGGCAGCAGAAAAAGATTAGATATCTGCAAGGATTGACATATGTCAATCACCAAAGATGCAGAAAAGACACAGCAGAAGTAGAAATAACAGAAATACAATGTACATGAGTTCATGTGAAATTGAAGACAAGCAGATCATTATGTATAGTAATGCTATACAATGTAATATACAGTCATATTAATTTACTATGACAAATAAACAACGTCACAGGCACGGTCAACTTTGGAGTGGTATTTCTAAGAAAGATAACAATCTCAAAAATCTGTTCAGTCATTTCTGTGCGGATTGCTCCAAACATTATACGAGCAGAACCTGGCAAAAAATAAACAAAATTTGTAAAAGGAGTAGCGGAAAAATCATCTACCAAATGCTTTACAATAATACATGAACAGAATGTTGGAAAATGACAAATGAGGTATCGTTGCAACCGGCATAAACCAGTGAATACAATTTCAGAAAGAAATTCAAATCAGACAAAGTATTCCGAAGTTATAAGCAGTCCCATAAGAACTGTTATAGTTTATAACCCCTAGGTGGCGCTGTACTCTGACTTCCCAGGTTCCTTCAGGACATCATGTCAAAGCTCCTTACCACTTTTTGCGCGGATATGTCCAATAGTTCAAAAAATATAACAATTTATTTGAAATTTCAAAATGGCGGACAGGCGGTTTGGTCAAACCCGGCATAATACACATCAACAGATGCGGCATGATGTAAGCAATCCATAGACATCAAGATCATAATTTTCTGACAAACAGTTCAGAAGTTATGGGCAAAAATAGCCTATTTTCATATCTCATGACCCATAGGGGGCGCTGTCACCAAATTTAATATGGACCCCCAGTTCATGGTCAACATGAAGTGTACCACATTTCATTTCAATTGATCAAAGAATGACCGAGGTACAGCTTAAGAACCATTATTGCATCAACCTCTTTAAGTTCACGCATTTATTACTTTTGCATAAAGATAAATATCAAAATTCTGTTCGGTCATTTCTATGCAGCTCACTACAAAGATCATCTGTTACAAACTTCATAACAAATGAACCAAATTTGAATGAGGAGTAGCGAAAAAACAAACAACTGTACATTTCAAAATGGCCACTACTGTAATGGGAGGAGTCTTACTGTAAGGTATTAAAATCAATTAATGTGAGAAGGGCAATCACGTGTACTAAGTAGAATTTTCATAGTTCAAATGTATCATTGGTTATAACAGTTCGAACATTGAATTTTTGATCTGCTGGTGGCGCTATAGAGTTACTGCTAGAGACCCCATTATTGGTCACATGACTATTTAGGACCACCACTACAATTGTGCCAAATTTCATCATTCTACTACTTATGGTTCATAGGGCTGCCATAGACTCCCATTGGACAAGAGTAAGAATAATAATAATAAATATAGCTGCAAGCAGCGATACGGGGCCAAGCACAATCAGCGCAATGAGCTCCCAAAGCACAGCAAGAAAGATACAACTTATCAATCACTCAGGGCGCATTGAGCACCCAAGGTGCATCAAGAACACAAGGCTCAGCAAAGAACCCAAAGCGTAGCAATGACAGAGCAGAACCACCGCAGTGCAGAGCAGCAACAGAAAACATGGCAAAAATAGAAGATATGTGAACTACAGACAGGTCAAAAAGAATAGGTGAGAAAGAACAAAACTATAATAGAAGAAATTAACACCTGGCTCAGGTGGGATTTGAACCCATGAACTCAGGATCTCTATGCAAACAACTTAACAGATGCGCCACTCAGTAGACACAGCTCAAAGGGCAGCAGAAAAGAGCTTACATGCCATACAAAGAATTCAGAAGTTATAAGCAGTTCTATAAGAACTGTTATAGTTTATACCTCTAGGTGGCGCTGTTCTCTGATTTCCTCAGGACGTCATGCCGAAGCTCCCTACCGATTTTTGCGCCGATATATCCGATACTTCAAAAGTTATAGCAATTTATCACAGATTTCAAAATGGCGGACAGGCGGTTCGGTCAATCCCGGCATAATACATATCGGCAGATGCGGCATGAGCCAAGGAATCCGTAGACACCAAGATCATAATTTTCTGACAAACGATTCAGAAGTTATGCGCAAAAATAGCCTTTTTTCCTATCTCATGACCCATAGGTGGCGCTGTCACCAAATTTGGCATGGACCCCCATTTCATGGTCGACATGAAGCGTACCAAATTTCATCTCGATTGATCAAAGAATGACCGAGATACAGCCTCAGAACCAATTTTGCGTCAATCTAGTTAAGTTCGCGCATTAATTACTTTTGAATAAAGAAAAATATCAAAATTCTGTTCAGTCATTTCTATGCGGCTCACTCAAAAGATCACATGTGCCAAATCTCATAAGAATTGAACCAAATTTGAAGGAGGAGTAGCGAAAAAACGAAATACTGTACATTTCAAAATGGCCGATACTGTAATGGGTGGAGTCTTACTGTAAGGTATTAAAAACAATAAGCATGAGGAGAGCAATCACGTGTACTAAGTAGAATTTTCATAGAGCAAATGGATCACGAGTTATAATCATTTGAACATTGAATTTTTGAGATGATGGTGGCGCTATAGAGTTACTGCTAGAGACCCCATTTTTGGCCAAATGACTATTTATGACCACCACTACAACTGTGCCAAATTTCATCATTTTCCTATATACGGTTCATAGGGCTGCCATAGACTCCCATTGGGGAAGATTAAGATTAAGATTAAGAAGAATAATAATACTAACAGAAACAATAGGTGCCACAGCACCATAGGTGCTTGGCCCCTAATAATACTAACAATAGCAATAGGTGTCTCAGCACCTTCGGTGCTTGACCCCTAATAATAATAAGAAAACCATCAAACGCAATAGTGGCCTGCCGCCCTGCGGGCTTGGCCCCTAATAATAAACTTTTGACATGAGGATGCAATTGTCCGCGATAGATATGTGTTGTATACGCTGTTTGATGGGGATGTGAAGACGGGTCGCGATGTTAGGACCGGACCGCATCCTCGTAGAAAATACACATATCTCTGTGAAGGCAAAGAGAGAAATGCAAATCTACACGTCGCTCATCAGCCACGGGTTATAAAAATGCTCTCACTGCATAAAAATGGTCTCTACGTGCAGCCGCATTGAGGAGCCGTATCATGACAGACAAAAGTAAACAGAAAGATCGGTTCACGAGATCGGCAAATTTAACGAGGACCGATCGAGTCATTTAATGCCGTTATCGGCCGATACCGATCTGCGCCCGATCGATCGGAGCATCCCTAATAATTATAGCTGATATCATGCCCAGCCCAAAGTTTAAACTGATAAGTGTGTGCTGTCATATTGTTAGAAAAAAAACAGTGCAAATCACTATTGAATTCCCACCAAACTGTGTAAATAAACATTAAACTGTAAACCTTAAACTGTATGGCTATGCTGTGGTTCCTGTAGGCTTTGCGTGCATGTGGGGGGGGCTCCATGTCCATTTTGCTTGGGGCCCCCAAATTCCTTCAAACGGCCCTGTTCAAAAGCTGATTACAAAAGAACTACTAAAGGTAGGATGAAACGATTTTTTGTTTGTTTGAAAACAGAGGGTCTGTTCTTTTTATTTGATATATTGTATGTTTATATATTTAAAGAAGAACATTTTCTGGAAGGCATTAAACTTTTGTGAAAATCATGGAAAACACTGGCGCTGCCTGGCAACTTTTTAAAAAAAAAAACGCTGGCGGTGAAAGAGTTAAAGGACGAAAACCTCTTTTGAAAATATTATTGGAAGTGTAAATAATTTTTTGTTTAGAGCCGAGTCCCATTCGTTTGCATGGTTTCACCAGGGGGCGATCACTTTTCAAAATATATAAGGCACACCCGTAGCTAAAGTGTATCAAAAACTACACTGAGCTAACGTTACTGTATAAAATTAAAGTATACAATGTTAACTATACAGATTGCCGTCTCCCCTCGTCTTTAGGAAACCAAAACATTTGTTATTTTCGATAAGGTATTTGTTCTAAAGTTCAATTTAGCCACTAGCCAGACCATTAAACAAATAGAGAGTGGAACTTTAGTTAACTCTTTCCCCACCATTGATGAGTTATCTCGTCAATTAAGGTAAAACATTTGCATTAAAAAACGTGTTCCTGGTGAGTTTTCATGTTAATCTGTAATACCGCGATTATCCACTAGAGATGGCGCACTTACCCAATTTAAAAAGAAAACTAAAGCAATTTTTTTTTACTAATTTAAAACTCTGTATATGTTTTGATAATCGTTTTGAATCGTTTGTTTTTTTTTAAAGAAAAATACCCATATTTAAGAGTTTATAGACAGAGAAAAAAATATAGATACACTGTAAAAAATTAGCTGTAATTATGCAGCCGGTTGCCAGTAACGTACTGTAGAAGATCAAGACTGAAAATGTTTCATGTTCATTTAACTTTGAACTAGGGCTGTCACAGTTATGAAATTCGGCTGACGGTTAATTGTCTAATAAATTGTGCCGATTATGACAATCAATTGTCTATTTTATTGCTTTGACATTTAATTCTCATACATTTTGTTTGCTCATGAAATAATTTTCATACATTGTTGTGGTTATTTAAATTAATCTTTTGCGAGGTTTACCTAGCAGTGAATATTATTACACATAACGCATATTTAAAAGTAATTATTTCATGAGAATAGTTCATATTGCTTATCCAAGTTTCGCAGCATTTCTTTAAATTCTGTTTTTTCCAGTGTATTGAATGGTTTTGCAATGTATCGCATTACACTGTCAGTTAAGGAACGTCTCGTTTATACAGGCACTACAGCTCCCCTTCTGTTTTTTAGAGAGATGTGCAATCATTGCGGTGATTTGAAATCATCGCGATGAGGTCAAACAATTGCGATGAGCAATTATTTAATCATTGTGACAGCCCTACTTTGAACAAACTGTTGCCAGTAAATAACATAAACGTAAAATCTACAGTAATACCCAGTAATACTGTAATTTCTACTGAATTTTTTTACAGTGTAGGATGAAACATATTTTTCCCGTTTTGTTTGTTTGTTTGAAAGCAGAGGGTCTGTTCTTTAATTTGATATAGTTGTATATTAAAAAAAAAAAAAATTCTGGAAGGCATTTTGTGAAACTTTTGTCAAAAAATTACAAAAAATGCTGGCAAGGCAACTTTTCAAAAAAGTCTTATACTTGCAATACACTAACCCTTAAAAAAAATCCAATTACCAATTTCTTATCGTTTTAATAAATATCTACAAATCCATCCATCATTTCACCTCTCATCTATCCATCCTTCTATTATGGTGTTTGTGTGTGCGAGTGTGACATATAGCATTTGTGTGTGTGTGTGTCCCAGAATGTCCCAGGACTTTTGGGTTTCTATAGTAACCACAAGGAATTGGAGATGTGATACCGCTTGTCGTGAAGGAACAGCCCAACCGGATACAAAGAAGAAGGGATGAGGGAGAATATATAAAGTATGTGAGATCGTACTGCCACTTTCAAGAAAGAACATGCTGGAAAGTCGAGCTGAAACTATACTTTTAGAGAGAGAGAGAGACTTCGACGCTGACAGAATACGATGGAAAGAGAGAGAGCATGAAGAGAATAAACAGAATATGAAATGTGAAAGTGAGGAGAAAAAGAGATGAGCGCAGAGCCGATATCAAAGTAGTTGTGGTGTAAAGCGCAGGACTTTATTGGTGGGATAAGAGAGAGAATAAAGCAAGAACAGCATTTTTTAGAAGTGGGAAATCTGATGTTGAAAATTTATGAAGTAGTTCACCACCAAATGAACAGTCTGTCATCATTTACTGTACTCACCCTACAGTGTTATTATAGCTGTACTGGATAAATATACTGAAAAATACATCTTCCAAAGACATATATATTATGCATTTGATCTAAAATGAAATACATACATATTTTATTTTAAACCAATATGATTCTTTTTGGTGTCTCTTTTCTGAACTGCTATTATAGCGGTCAAAAGAATTTCAAGATTTTTCATTTTTTATAACTTTTTGGAGCAGGTTATATTTCACCTGCGGCTGCGACAGACCTCTAAACCTTTCACATCTAACAAATCACACACACCACTCATCCACAGGGCTTGAGGACACTGTGTCTGTTGACTGCTGATATTATGACCCTGAAGTGTTAAAACACTTTCTTCTAGGACTCTAAGCTTAATCTGAGTAGACAACTAAGTAAATAAATTTGTAGGATGAATCTCCCAAGAAGTGTAAACACTGTGGTACAACATTGCTCTGTTTGTTTGGGCATCCTCACTATATGTTAGCATTACAAATGGTAAGACATTCAGATATTGTTGCTTAGTGATAGTAGTGACCCAGAAATTATCTGATTAATAATTTATGCTTTTTTCCTTTATGAATGCACAGATCCTTCGGTTTGTACCCGTTCAATCAGTCCTTTATCATCATGAAAATCTACATGAACAAAAATTGATTTTTTTATACATCCACTTGAAGTTTATGTAAAAATGATAATTACACCATTTGTCAATTTTGTCACTAGCAGAACTGCGGTGTTATGTAGCTGAATAAGCACATAACATTGCTGTAGGGTTTTAGAGGGCTTTGAAAATGCATACGTCATGAACAATTTTTTGGTATTTTTATGGTTCTTTCTAGAGCTTGAGAGTTGTACTATAGTTATTTAACTCTTTCCCTGACAGTGTTTTTTTTTTAAGTCAGAGCGATCCTCAAAACATACCGCAGTTTGCCCTAAGGCAGTGCTTCTGAATTATTTTCTGTCACACCCCCCCCCTAGGAAGAAGTAAACATTTCGCGCTCCCCAACTCTCCGCCGCGACTGTAAATAGTATAATTTGTCTATAAAATGACACATCTGCAAAACATTGTATCCTTATTAACATTAAAGAAAACACAAAAATAGAAATATCGATCAACTTACAACAAAGAATAACTTTATGAACATTGTTGTCTGTAACAAAAAGACTTAAAATGCATTAATTTTCCTGAAAAAAAAAACAATCCTTATTTAAAGTATAATATTTTTTGACCATTTGATACTGAAAAAATAAATTAAATATAATCAATAAATAATAATAAAAACTCAAGTGGCTTATCAGCGTGATTGGGGTGTAATGTCTATAAGTGACAGTGCAAAAAAAATCACTTCCTGAAAAAGTATTTTCCCCGGGGTTTCGCACCCCCCCCTGGTGTCGCTTCAAGCCCCCCCTGGGGGTCCCGCCCCACTATTTGAGAAGCACTGCCCTAAGGCGACATTTAAGGGTTTATAAGCTGGGAAGAGTGCCACCTGGTGGATAATAGCGGTATTACGGATTGCCAGAAATACTCGTCATTGGCAGAGAAGCGTTTTCTTTTAATTGATGAGATAACTCGTCAATGGCGGGGAAAGAGTTAATTGCACAATATATATGAATTTTGCATAAAAAATTCCATTTGTGTTAAAAAAAATCCAAAAACCACATGGTGTAAATGTTTGATTGATTTCTATCGACAGTGATAGTAAAGACTAAAATTCCCATCGCTTCACGCTCTTTCACAGCATCATCAAGCTACACCATTGTCATTGTTGTTGAGTGACCTCTAGTGGAGAAAACTAAATATGATGCTTTAAGGGTGAACAACTGCTTCATGAGTCTGTAGCTAATTGCTATGAAAACACAGAAGCATTATGCTCCTTGTGTCCTAATGGCCTGCTTCCTCATATATACTATGGGAAGATAAGTATTTCAAATTATGTCTGAAACCTCAGTATATGCAATAAACATTATAAGTATCAGGATGTTCTACAGCTTTCTAAGAGATTTTTAAATATGCACCGAATGAACACTTTTTATCCCATGAAGCCACAGGAGCTGCCAAATATTAATAAGTTATCGAATTTATAATGTTATAATGAAACATAAGTAGCGATTGTCTTATTTTCACCATTGTGACGTATATATGAGTAAAACGACGATAAACTGGAAAAAAAAGGTAGGGCGGACCTTGAATTCGTCCATAGAGAATAAATTGGATTATTGGAAGTTGCTAATTGCTGCGATCTTTTCCCTGACTGGAAGTAAGGAGAGATTGTTTCGAAGAGAGGATATTTGCATTTTGATTAAAGCTTATAAGGGCACATTATTAAAACAAAAAAACACAATATTCCAAAATAAAAAAAAATTCAATTTCATTGTGACTTTACAAATAATGGTGGCTTACAGTAAACGATACATGGTGCCAAGATATTTATCTATCAATTGTCCTTGTTCATAGTGGCAAATTGTGACTTTTCTTCCTAGGGGCACAAATTGAAAATATGTGTTCGGCGTGTCATGTTATCCTACAGTATGTCAATCATGGGTCACATCAAAATACATCCCTGCTGCACATGCGCCGAAAGGGTGTTTGATAAAAGAATCGCTCACTTTCACAAATACTCGCAAGACACTCAACACTAAACTCTGATTACATATGAAATTAAGCGAGTATCTGACAAATACAAGCGTCTCATTTATCATAAACCCCTATGACGTGCACATATTTTGACATGACAAGCCACACACGATGGGTTAAATACTTGTTTTTACGAGCTTTGCATCGTGTGCCCTCGAAATAATAAGTCCCCGGGCTACACTTTTTGTTCCCCAATATGGCAAAAAAAAAAATTCTCTGGCCAGAAATATATTTAAAAAATATGCAAAATATATTTTGTAGAATGTTATGCTCAATTGAATATATTTTTAAATTAGAAAATATATAAAAAATATATCAACATATATTTCAAAATGTATTTTAAGGGCAAGCAAATACATTTCTAATTTTACATCCCATTTGCCAAAATATATTTAAAATATGCTAAATAAAAGTAAATTTTATAAAGTATAGTTAAAGTTTATTTAAAATAAATTAAATTTTGATCTTTTTAAAACTGTTATGTTTACAGGTTCGTAACATAAAGTAGATGTAGGCTAGATATATTTTTTTAATGCTTTAAAATGTTTTATATATATTTATATATATTTCAAAATATACAAAAAATGGCCCAAATTATATTAGTAAAAAATACATTTTTGTAAACATTTTCCAAAATATATTTTAGCAAATATCATTTTTGGCCATTTTTTGTATATTTTGAAACATATTTAAAATATATATATATATATATATATTTTTTTTTTCACTTTGTACATCATGGTCTACGTCAACACAAGGGTGAGCAAATTATGACAGCATTTTCATTTTTGGGTGAACTATCCCTTTAATGCATGGCTCTCACAAATAAATCCTATAGACCATTTCAAAAGATGTAAACACTACTGGTCCAGAAACACTTCCTGTTTCAGTTTTGTTTTTTATTATTTCACATATATTATTATCTTTAAGATGTTTGTTTGACTTTTTGATTCAGTTCTATATGTTATGTTGGTTGTATTTTATCCCAACGTTTATCTAGTGTTAAAAAAACTGAAACAGGAAGTGCTTATGGACCAGTAGTGTTTACATCTTTTGAAATGGTCTATACGGGAAATACTATTAACACCCAGTATAGGTAATACATTTAATTCAGTACATACTCTCGACAGGGTCTGTGTCATATCAGCACATAGACATACTGACTTCCTCTCCGGCTATCTTATTTCTATCAGCAGGCCTTTTCTGAAAAGGCTCCATGACCAGATTTTAATCGCCATTTGTGTGACAGAGTGGAAAAATCGTCTTGTCGGAGAAAACACAAGCAGACTTTTTCTTCTGTACTAACACACATACATAAGCAAATGCAACACATAATCAACTTCCCATTATCCGTTTCTCATTCCTCAGTTCTTTCCCTTTTATCTTAGTCCATTCTGTTTTCTTCACTTTATTCCTCTCTTATCCTCTCTTGAGCCATGATATCTGTAGTGAAGAGCGGCATTGATTGTTTGGTTATGAGCAGCAGCTCTCGTCTCAAGAGGGTGCAGAGGGCTCGGAAGCATCGTGACAACCGCTGCGGCACTCCTGACATCAAAATGTCACTCCTGCACTTGTGAAGTTTGCCAGCTCCTGTAACTTTTAATTATTTCCAGATTGTGCATGTCGGCGGGTGTGGCACATGCAAGCGTGACAAGCGAACAAGGGGGAACTGGAAAGTTTTTCCCAGGAGGCACTGCTCTGAAAAGATCGAGGAGACGCAGGAAACTCACTTCACACTTCTAACCCTGTCTAACCCTGTGTGTCATAAATTAAAAATAGTCGTGTTTTGCGCTCTGAGAGAAAAGTAAAACAGACTTCAAGTGGGCTAATAAAACATCCAGCTGTTCATCACTTACAATAGATGTCTTTGTTCACCTCTATCTGTTGCCCTCGTTAAAAATAAAGACCCCTCCAATCGTTTCCACACGTGCTGTGCGCAGTTGACAAAATAAACCATCTGTGATTACTGGTACTGATAAAACATGTGACCTCAAAAAACTAGTGGTGAAGCTGGCGATTGTTTTAAACATCTGACCGCAATGCTATTTTCTTCTGTAATGTCACTTGGCGATCCAAATTAAACAGTAAAATTGAATATTACAGGTCATTTTATCCATTACAAATTGATTGGAATGTAAAAGTGCACCATGGAGCCCGACCGGAACGCAAGACAAAACAATGACTGAATAGTTTTGGCCATAAACTAACATATCCCCTCACGAACCAATGATGTGAGCTGAAAAGTCCTTTCGGAAGAAGTGCAAATTGAATAAGAAATAAAATTCATAATCTCATTATCTAATGATGAGATTTGGTGCATTAAAGTTTTATTTCACTGTCAATATCAAGGTTATATTTAATGTTCATTTTGTAGGATGATTTTATAAAAAACAGTAAATTCCATAGGCACGGTCCTAAATATCCATTTAACTTCATGTAGACTTTATGTCTTCAAAGCGTCAACTTTTTGATTTAAAGATGTCTGTTTTACATTCTCCGTGTTAACACAAACCGCAATCTGTAATTTACCAAATTGACGTGACGCCTTCATCAGGAGGAAATGAGGTTGAAAAGATCTGTTTGCACAGGACTGTTTAATGTCAGATGTTTCTTCAGTGATTCTGGCATGTGAGCGGCAGCAGACTCTGTTGAAAAAGACAGAACAAAATACAGAATTTGTCCGTGATGACCAATGAAATCTCTCGGATGCTCACTGCCAGCCGTGATGTCATAAGGACTTTTGCAGGCCTGTCTGTGTTTAGTTTGCTTTGGCTTTCTCAGTTTTTTTACGCTTGCCTGTGTTTAATTCTTCAAGTAGCTCGTAACGACTGTTTATGTTGTTCTTGTTAAAGCGCTTCGGGGGATTTTATGAGCTGTTTCATTTCCGAGGGTGCGTTCTTGGTTGCGTGGATTCGGACACGGTCCTGTTGAGTGGTATAATGCAGGTTGGGCTGGCTATGGCATGCCGATAAAGCGTTCTCTGAACTGTGATTGGTCACTTTACATGTCGCTCATGTCTGAATTGGCGGGTTCAAGCAAGAAAAATGTGCAGTTGCATATATTGCCCCACTTTACACTTGCAAATAAGTGTATACTTCCTTTGTTTAGGTTTTTTATTCCTGTTCTGCCTTTATTAGCACATCTTATCAGGGATTAGCTTAAGCTAGGACTAGGCCTTAGTTTAATTAGGAAATATAACTAGTTTTAACAAGTATGTCTTACTAATAACATTTCTTGGGTGCCTTTTGAGGCAAAATAAAGGGCACTGATGTATTTTAAGATATGTCAGTGCAAGTTTTTTTTTCGGTTTGGACAGTTCTTACATTCCCTTACAAAAATTAACCATGGTTTATTGTGGTAAAAGTGTAGTAACCATGTTTTTTTGTGTGTATTGATTACTATCAGCAAAACCATGGTTTTACTACACTTACCATGGTTTAACTATGGTTTTTGAAAACCATGCTTGTCAAAACCATGATAATGTTGTGGTTACTATGGTTTTACTATAGTAACCGTTTTTTTTATCTGAAATACAACCATGGTTAATTTTTGTAAGGGTTTACTTTAGTCTAGTTATTTTGGACTATGCATGTTTGGAAAACCGACCCTTAGTGTCACAAAGTGTGTGTATATTTAATTTTATATATATATATTTCTTTGGCCAAAAATATTTTAAAATATTTGCTTAATACATTTTTGTAGAAAGTAAAGCTTAATTACATTTTTTTTATTTAAAAAATATATTTAGATTTAAACCTTTATATTTTTAAAAGTAAGCTATTTTGGGGGCAACCAATACATTTATAATTTTACAACCAAAACAGCAAAACATATATTTTTCATGACCAAAATATACAATATTTTGAAATATTTGTATTACATGTATAAAGTATATTTAATGTATAAAGAATAAACATAAAAGCATAAAGTGTATAAAGTTTAAGTATTAAATGTATAAGTATGTATAAAATATAAAATTATATTTTTAATAAAAAAATGTGTGTGTGTATATATATATTTTTTCCAATGGCACATAATTTTTTACAGTATGTTTTTACAGTATTTTTAACTGCAAAAATATACTTAAAAATATAAATAAATAAATAAATAAATAAATAAATAAATAAATAAATAAATATATATATATATATATATATATATATATATATATAAATATATATATATATATATATATATATATATATATAAATATATATATATATATATTTATTTATTTATTTATTTATTTATATTTTTAAGTATATTTTTGCAGTTAAAAATACTGTAAAAACATACTGTAAAAAATTATGTGCCATTGGAAAAAATATACAAAGTTTTTTTCCAATGCCACATAAATATAAATGCTTTAAAATATATCTATTTATAAAATACATTTAAAAATATAAAAAAATGGACAAAAATTTCTTGTATATTTTGAAATATGTTTTTAAATTATATTTGGAAATATATTTTTTGCCGTCTGGTAAGTGTGTGTCCTTCCCACCTTCCCACTCCACCTGCTGACTTCTCAATATAGAAATGCTCTTCACCAGCTGTGCCATATTATCCGACATTAAAACCTCCGTTTGCTGCTCATTTCAATAAGAGCGCTTTTTAATGAGGAAACATTGATTCTCTCTGGTCCGAGTGAGGACATAATGAAATAAGAGAGAGAGAAGAGGGCTAATGGCTGATGAATGTGCCGCCTCATCGAAGCTGACGTGTTGAAAACGCACAAGCACCCCCGCCAACCAATCTGGGCTCATTAGTGGCGACACAAACAACTTCATGCTGTTTTCCTACAGGTCAGTCGCAAATTAGCGATGACACAGTACTGCGCACTCTTGCTCTCTATGGGTCAACGATGATTTTAACAACAGCACTCAACTCATCAGAAGGTTTGTGATGAGTTTAACTGCAAGAAACTGATGTGTTGCACTTGGACAGCAGCTCATCTGCAGTTGGAATAAAATCCTGATGTACTTTTGGACTGAATCTCACAAGAATATAGAGAACATGTCTTATTTTACCTCAAAAGAAAAAGAAAAAAACCTATTATGCCTTACAATATTGTATAATCATATCAATCAAGGACATTTTTGTCCCAAAGTCTTATTATTGTAATGCTGCGTACACACCAAACGCGAAGCATCGGGTTTCTCGCTCTATATTACACGCAGGATTTAACTTTGTGTCATGCAAATTTTGGGGTTGAGATGAACTTGCCCAAAGACACATTTAAGCTGAATATCGCATGTTTTCGCAGCAATCGCACCGCTCACGTCATTCGCATCCCCCCCACATAAGTTTGCTTCTATTCGCATCTTTGCATTGGCTTTGTATGTAATCTACTCGTGCAAAGCCTTGAATTCGCATTTGTTGTGTACCCCAATAATGCAGGGTACACACCAAACGCGAACCATCGCATTCCTCGCTCTAAATTACTTGCTGGATTTAACTTTGCATAATGCCATAAGCATATTACATGATAGCAAATATAAAAATGAGGATACTTCAGGAATATTATCCTCCTCCAGACGGTCTTATTGTTCTTCTGAAGTAACGTTAAAGATGAACGCTTCTTTACTCTATTTACGTATAATGTTTGTCATACAAACAAGCAGTCTTTAAAACTGATAAAATGCTTTGTTTGTCACTGTTTGAACTGTTGGCCTAGTCATTACCAAATGAATAGCAGGTACTGCCTGTGAACAGATAATGAGGTCGGCCAGGAAAAACGGTACTCTCTTTAATTCAATCCAGATTATATAAACAGGCAATATTTGTTTTCGATTATAGGTAATTTGCTTAAAAGTAGACATTTTAGGTTTTGTTTGGATATGTGTATCATGTTTGTCTGAAGAGTATTCGCAGAGTTTCAATTGATTTTTGAGAGACAGCTGGCGAGAGATGTCTGAATGTGCACCCTGTTTATATTTTTATTTGACATAAACACAAATGTTTTTGTTATTGTGAAAGTACACAAATTAAAGAAGACCCTTTACAGTTGCAAATGATGTACAACACGCAAGTGTATGATTATTAATGATGAAGTATTATAAGTTGATTCTGCTTTGATGAGGAGAAAACACGTCAAAATGTGGCGGCATGTTTTTTGGACCCCAGAGTGTTAAACGAACCAATCATCAATCAGTAAAGACTGGCGATTCTCTGGCTGAGGGGTTCTACACTTGCCAACCTGTACCCCTGCGCAATAGCTAAAACAACTTCGAATAAAGTTTTTTACGCATTTCAAACTTAAGAAACAAAACTTATGGTACAGCTGATGTTTGATTTAATTGTTGGTCAGAAATATGTTGTTTAATTGTGACTTAACTTGATAGGTACATGATCTGTCTTTCTCCATTCAGGTAAACAGGACTTCAAACATGCCTGCCCATTCGCAGACCATTTTCGCAGCTTTTGTATTCCGAAAGTTCTTTGTGGCCTTGGCATAACACAGATAGATGACTACAGTGATGACTAAATAAGGGGAATATGAGCTATATTACCATGAAATTGTCACAATATTGTCCTTGAAGGCTTTATATATAATTTAATTTTTTTTCCCTTCGATTTAGGGGTGATTTGTGCCCCTTGTTCTGTATCCACACCATCAGGTTCCAAAAACATCTTTCTCGACTGGACGACATAGCAAGAAATAACATTTTTCTTTACTTAGTCACATGGCACAATTTAGGCGACTGGTAATGGAATTTTACCAGGTATAACAGAGCTCATTGACTGTACATTTCAGCAAATCTGGAAGTGTAATAAATGCATAAATTACTACCTAGGAAGCAACAGCCATCATTTGACCATCTAGACCCGATATAGTCTGGTAATGAGTAACCCACTTCTAGCCAAAATTGGTTATATATAATTTTTGTCAAAATAACTGTTGAGATGTCTGATATTCTATCATGTAAGCAATATCAACAGTGATAACAAGGTGTTTGGTTTCATTTATTAACTTATTTCATTTATTTTTAGGCTATGCTTAGCCATCTATTAAATTTTTACTGACAGCCTTGTTTTAGCCTATGTAGATGTTTGGGCTTTGATTGGATAGCTATTGAACGTTTTTTTTAACACAAAATTGAATGCTGTGTATTGCCACGTTCTACAGATTGAGCTATAGAAAAATAATAATAAAAAAATACAAAAACTGATCTTTAGCATCCTGATAATGAGTCAGTGAAGGATCAGCCTGGACTTTAAGGAAAGGTCAGAGCTTTACAACAGCCCAGACGAGGACCACAGAGACCACGAATGGCTTTAATCTGCAGCTTGATACCAGAGGCAACACAGTAAAAGCAATAAAAATCAAGGCAGAAACGAAATAAACAACACATGAGCTAAAGTCGCTACTCTACCCATACACACACATACAGACTGAGAGGTAAAATCAGGTCTGTTTAATGCCTTTGTGTCCGAGCAGAAAATAAAGGAGTATATTAAATTTACTTTTATTCCTCTGTATGAGAAGAAAGAGAGGGAGTTAAAACTCTCGTGCTGAAATAAACATGATCATTGCAGCATATGAGTTTGTGTGAGAGAGATTCACTTTCAACACTGAAAAAAATGATTCATTGAATTTAATCAATTTTTTTAAGGTAAGTGGTTGCAATCAATTTATTTAAGCTACATTTAAACAAAAGTTTTATATTTTATTTTACGTTGCTAATCTTTTTTGTTTAAATGTAGCTTAAATAAATTGATTGCAACCACTTACCTTACAAAAATTTATTAAATTCAATGAATCATTTTTTTCAGTGAATCGGAGAATCTAAAAGAAATAAAATCACAGAAAATTAAGAATACGTTTGCTTTAATGTCACAAGTGTTTCTCCTAGTAAGATCAAATGAAGAGCAAATAAAAGATCCCATCACGTGTCTCCATTGGATTTAGGTTTGAGATGATAATCTCAAAAACATCTCATAAAGATGCATGCGTGTAAAAGATTTGTAGAAAATTATTTTAACACTTTATATGGATACAATACACACACTGTTCCTGATTTCTCAACGCCCAAATTATTAGCAACCTTTTCCCACATTTTAAAATGTGTGTGTGAGTGTGATATGTACATAGTGTATAAAGCATACAATGTCAATTCTGACCAAATTTAGACATGTCCTGTCAACTACCACCAGATACATACGTTCTCAAGAAAATAAACACAGTCTTAAAATAGATTCAAATCTTATGGCTAGATTTTTATCTTCATTTATCATGACTGAACTTTTCTGCAGTGTTTATATTTTCCACAGAGAGAGAGAGAGAGAGAGAGAGAGAGAGACAGAGAGAGAATATTTAAAGTTGCGATGAAATGGAAGTAGCGATTGTCTTATTTTACCCGTGGTGACGTATATCCGAGTTAAATGGCTTCTGAAATAAAAAAATAGGGTTTGACTTTAATTCGTCCATCGAGTTTGGTCATGTTGCTAAACGCTGCACTCTTTTCCCGGACCCTGCCATACCATATAACCAAATCTAAAGAGAGAAGGGCATGTTATAATTTTCATAGTTTTTGACAGTGCCGGCCGGTGACTTCTTTTTTCGAGGGCGCACGATGCAAAGTTTATCACAACATGTATGTAACCCGTCATTTGTGTGGTTGGTAATTTCAAAATATATGTGTTTGGTGCATCGAGTGAACCTGTGCATCACGTGTCTTGTCAAAATAAGTGCCTGCTGCAGACGGTTTATGATAAAAGAGACGCTAACGTTTTCCAGATACTCGCATAATCCAGCCCAGTCTCCTGAAAATGCGTATAAATAGCACAAAGTGTAAAACTCGTGCAATACATACGCCAAATTCAACTTTGGCGTGCATATGATACGCAAGTCCTTCCCATTCACTTAAACGGGGCATCTTTTTTTGTCGTTTTATTTATTGGTTTCTCAATTTTTATGCTATTTTTTACCATTTTCGCTTGGGTTTAGGGTTAGAACAACTTTTCGTTATATAAAAATGACATCCTAACCCAAACCCCAACTCTAACCCCAACTCCAAGCGAACATGGCTTAAATATGGACAAAAACATTGAGAAATCTGTATATTAAATAAACTCATTAAGCAAATCTAAAATCTAACCCTAAACCAATAAATAAAACGACAAAAAAGATGCCCCGTTTAAGTGAATGGGAAGGACTTGCGTATCATATGCACGCCAAAGTGGAATTTGGCGTATGTATTGCACAAGTTTTACACTTCGTGCTATTTATACGCAACCTCAGGAGACTGGGTAGCATAATCTCATGCGTAATCAGAGTTTACTGTTAAGGGAGTGTCTTGCGTGGGTTTTGTGAACGTGAGCATCTCTTTTATCATAAACGGTTTTGACGCGTGTGCGGCAGGCACTTATTTTAACAAAACACGTGATGCACATTGTTCACATGACGCAACAAACACAAATTTTGAATTTGCGCCCCTAAGAAGAAAAATCACGAGCTGACACTGGTTGGTGAATTAAAAAAAAAAAACTAATTAAGCTCACAGATAAGTCCTTTGTAACAAAATACCACAATTACAGTTTTTTATTTCATTGCGGAAATCCTATTTTAGAAGGTAAGAGGGTAAAAATACTGACCTTCTTTAATGAAATTAAAGGGCAACACGCCACCAACTTGTGGCAGATTGTTTGCTGGGAAAAGGTATAATAAGAGAGGCAAATAATAAGATCTGTGTGCCCACACGTTTGTATGAGTATGTGTCATATTATGATGAAATTACTCTGAAACTTTAGCAAAATATTTCTGGAAAAACATCAGCAGATTTTTTTAAGTTTGTGAGCAGGCAGAAAGCATTACAGCAGCTTCTGACATGATGGACATTTTAGTCATTAAAGTCAACTCAATGTTTTCTAAACACATTATAAACGTTATAAATATATTGCTAAAACACGTTACAAAGACTGTGAACTATACGTAAAACTGAATTATGGAATTAGACGGTTAAAGTGTTTTTTGCCTGAAATCATGACTTGGAGACTGTCCTACAAAATATAACGACCTCATCGTCGTTTGTGCAAGCACCTTATTACGACGTAAAGTGACGTATTAAAGGTGACATAGAATGATTGAATGGGGTATTTATCCTTGTTCTGTGATGTGACATGTAGACATTTTTTTGTTTTGTTTGGGTCTGTAATGCCTTAGAAGCTTCCTAAAAACCTCTCTCAGATAGCTCTATTAGGGTGGGGGATTTTAAACAAGTGGTTTTGCACCTATTTGGCTCCCCCTACTGGCTTAACTTGTAATCTCATTACTGATTGGCTGACTTTGCTGCCACTCAAAAAATGTAGCCAATTATTTTAAAGTGGAGTGGCAGTTAGATGGCTGTGATGTCATAAGCATCAGTTTTTCAGATTGGGCCGTTTTTTGGCTGACATTTCTAAAAGAGGAATTTCTATGAGACTGAGATGTTTAGCATGTCTAGCACTTTTTATATGTTCGTGAATGTGGGTAGACTACCATTATTTAGCAAAGACAAGGTAAAAATGGTTTTTCATTCTCTGTCCCCTTTAAGGGATTAGTGTCCTCTAGCGGCACTAGCTTATACAGCCTGTTGTTACGTTTTAAGGTTCAGATTAGACACATTTAATTTTATAAATTTGTAAATGTAGAAACGGTTTCATAAACATTTATGGAGCATCTAACCCCACCCTCACCCTTACCCTAAACCCAACCACTTCTCAACCATATAAAACACAACTTGCAAGTAAAAGTACAGTCAGGTATTTATTGCATAAAACAGTATAAAATTATTATAAACTATTCTCGTTGCAAACCTTGCGAACTGAAGCCATACGATTACTTTATGAAGAATGCACAGTCAGATCTAATTCAAACATAAACCAGCATGACGTAATCGGTCACAAGAGCCAATAGCGCTTCACATTCTTAGCTGACGTAATGATGCAATCAGTCACGAGACACACGAGACCCAATGCCTTTTCACAATCATAGATGACGTATCATCGCTTCTTCTGGCAGCAGTTTTTAAATCAGTCTACATCTGATATTTACAGCGAATTATCATCACTTTTGCATCTTTTCTTCAAATAAATTGATCGTTTCTCGGTACAATTGGAATATTTTAGGTACATTTAAAAAAAGTTGTGACTGGTTTTGTTTGCTTGTAATAAATAAATGGGTGGTTATTTGCCCTAAATGCCTGAGTAGTAGTTAAAATACAATTAATCCTGGGCCGGGTTTCCCAAAAGCATCGTAAGGCTAAGTTGATCCTAAAAACGATCGTACGAATCATCTTAGAATTACAGGCTGTTTCCCAAAAGCTTCGTAACTTAAGTTGCACTTGAAAATCATCGTAGATCTACGAGTGGTCTGGAGTAATCGTTCATTCATAAGTGCATCGTAAGACAACAGAGTTACAAGGTCACCTACAGGACAACCAGCAAATTGCACTCCTGCAATAACGATAATGTAATGTTTTAAATGTTTATTTATTGGGTTCTTCTTTGTTTATTTAATATTAAATATATAATATAATATATTTAAAATTCAAATGATAAATCAAATTTAAATGACTAAACATAAATTAATAAAGAAGGAAAACGTATTTTGTACAAGTTGGTAAAAGTTTTTTGTATTTTGGTAAAAGTTGGTATAGCAAATTGATAAATGGTTCATACCGATTGCTGCTATAATTCATCTAAACATTGTTTTGAAGGGAAATGGCATCTAATTAAAGAAACCAAATAAATATTTACGGTACAATGCAATAATCCATAATAATAAATAAACATAGATAATAAACAACAAATAATAATAATAATGATAATAATCTAAACTATAATAGAAACGCAGAAGGCATTTCGTAGTGGGACGAGTCCTAACTAAATACGGAAAAGAATATTTAATCAATTATTAAAACATTTAAAAGGTCATTGAACAATATGAAAATATATTATTAAAAATATTAGTGCACATCGGCTGAAGATCATTAGCCTAAACAAGCTTCTGCAACAAATTCGAGTCATTCTATTGGTGACATTTCAGCACTTGACAAATGGATAGCGACTCGTAAGTAGCACTTAAAACCCAGCTGCGAGTGATCGTTTCACATGCATCTTTGGGAAACGCACGTAAATGAACAACGAATGTTCGTTAAGTAGCTCGTAGAAAGCGCTGTTAAGTGCTAAGTTCAATCGTTATCGGGAAACCCAGCCCTGGTGATTTAACTTGAAAGTCTTACCCCAGACATCATAGCAAAATGATACCGCAAACTATCATTTTATACCCTAATATATTAAGTTTCACCTGCTGCCAGTAGAGGCGCTAATTTAGTAAATGCATCTATTAGTCATATTTGGTGAAATGAACAAACAACCAAAGCAATTGTATGGGTTGGAGGATATGTTGTTCCCTTTCAGTCGGTCACTACGACGTCGCGTCGTGGCCGACGGGTTGGGAGCTCGCTTGGAGAGACCAATCTGCTTCGAATACTACTAAAACGCCAATGAACTTGGCATTGAGATATTTGCATAATGCTGGCGCCGCCCCGCCAGGTGCGTATATAAGACACACGTGCAAATAGGGAAATCAGCTTTTTATCGCTTCGAAAGCCGGCAGTATCTGCTACTGAGAAGCTACTTCACTCTGTTGGGATCGATTGCGGAAGTTGGTTGGACTGGCAGTACCACAGCGGACGCCTCGCAGTATTCCACAGGCTCTGCATCTTTTTTGTTTGTTTGAGTTTAGTGTGTGCGTTGCCTTCCCTGTGCGCATCATCAACTGAGCATCTGAGTGAATTTCCCTAAAAGAGTGATACGAGAGAGCTTTGTGCCTTGTTAAAGGCAGCCACTCTCTCGTATATCCGGACATTAGCGTCCTTTTCAGGATGGCTTTTCGTCCGTGCGATCTTGGATGCGGGAAGTATATGGGTCCGAAGGACGGTCACGAGCGTTGTCTTTCGTGCTTGGGCATCGAGCACGCTGAGGCAGCGTTCGCTGGGGGTAAGTGTTCTCACTGCGAGAACATGTCCCTTGTGGATTTGCGGAGACGGTTGTCTTTCCTCCGGGAAAAACGCAACCCACGTCCGACGAGCTCTGATCGCCGCCACGGTGCGGCTGTGAAGCTCTCGAAGGATGATCTCCGCATCACTGTGCTGAACCGGGCAGGGGATTCGTCCTCTGCCTCTCAGCCTCCTCATCCACAGCCGGTTGATGCGCCGATGGAAACTTCAGAGTCGTGTTCTACGATGTCTGTTGGATCTGTCGTGCCTCCCTCCGGGTCCACGGAGACCGCAGCATCCGAGGGTGGGCCCTCTACCTCTGAGGATCTGGATGTCCTCCCCCCTTCCGGACGGGTCGTGACGCCGGATTTCGATCCAGAGATGGTGGCCGTGCTCTCTCGAGCGGCGGAGACCGTCGGGTTGGAGTGGGTTCACCCCCCACAGCCCGAACCGTCCCGCCTGGATGATTGGTTCTTTGGAGCTGCCCGGGTTTCACAACCCTCTCCGCCGGTACCTTTCTTCCCCGAGGTGCACGAGGAGCTGACCAGGACCTGGAGGTCGCCGTATTCTACCCGTTTACGGCCGTTTCAGCCCTCCCCCCTCACCTCCCGCACCGATGGAGCCGCTAAGGGCTATACGGGAATCCCCCCCGGGGAGCGTGCGGGTGTGGTGCAGTTGTGGCCGGCCACCGCTTCCACCTGGAAGGATCGCCCAGCCCTCCCCTCCCGTGCTTGCAGACAGTCTTCCGGTCTAACGGGGGCTGCCTATCATGCATGTGGAGAGGCGGCTTCAGCCCTGCACGCTATGGCGTTGCTGCAGGTCCACCAGGCCAAGGCCTTGAGAGATCTGCACGAGGGAGGACACGACTCGCCTGTGCTTTCGGAGCTCCGGGCCGCTACGGATCTGGCCCTCCGTGCTACGAAGGTCACGGCACAGGCGATCGGTCGTGCGATGTCCACGATGGTGGTCCAGGAACGCCATCTGTGGCTCTGTCTGGCCGACATGTCGGATGCAGAGAAGAACAAGTTCTTGGATGCGCCCGTGTCCCAGGCAGGCCTGTTCGGCGAGTCGGTGGAGTCGTTTGCCCAGCAGTTCTCCGCCGCCCAGAAGCAGACGGAAGCGATCGCTCAGATCATGCCCCGGCGCAAGCGACCTGCATCTCGCCCCCCAGCGCCGGCGGCCCCGTCTGCTCCTCGCCGAGGGCGCCCTCCGGCGGCTGCCTCCGCCCCCCCCGCTAGAACGTCTTCTAGACCACGGAGAGGGAACAGCCGTCGGCAGCCCGCCCCGCCCGCACCACCCGCTTCCCGTGTCAAACGGAAATCGAAGCGGCCCTGAGACGGGCGACCTGGAGTTGGATGGGATCACTCTACGGGAGACGGTGACGGCACCGCTCCTTCCACCGGTAGAGGGCCGGGTGGAAAATCTTTTGTTTCGTTTTGTTTCTGTTCCGCCGGCTTCTCAGCCGGCACCCACAAAACCACAAAAAGAGTGCATTCCTATTCCTTCTCCAGGTCTCCAGAGGATCGAGAGAGATGTGAGCGGGCAGTCAGATGCTCTTCCTCCCTCTCCTCTGTCGCCAGTGGGTGTTCTGAGGAGTTCGAGCTCTCCCCTTCGGAGACCGGACCACCAGCAACCCCTTCGGAGTCTGCGTCCTCAGCTGAGGAGACCGGACGACCGTTTACCTCAGCGGGCTCAGGTCAGTGTCACACACACACATACTGTAGATGCTTATGCTGTCACGGCAGACGCACCGGCAGTCCCGCCTGTCCCGCCTCGCTGCCCCGCCGCGGGTACACCGGTAGTGCCGTTAATTCCTCTCGTACGGTCCCTGGGGGCTTGGCTTCAGCTTCCCAGTCCGTCTCGTTGGGTTTTACGCACGATCCGCCTCGGTTACGAAATTCAATTCAATCGGCACACTCCCAAATTTGCGGGCATACGTTTCACCACGGTGAAAGCGTCCGTTGCACATGTACTGCGTGCAGAGGTCGAAGTCCTGCTGGCGAAGGACGCGATCGAGCCGATCCCTCTTACCGAGATGAGATCGGGTTTTTACAGCCCGTATTTCATAGTACCCAAGAAAGGCGGCGGGTTACGACCGATTTTGGATTTGCGTGTCCTGAACAAATCTCTTCAGAAGAGGTCTTTCAGGATGATTACACCGAAACAAATTTTCAGTGCAATACGCCCCCAAGATTGGTTTGCAGCGATAGACCTGAAAGACGCGTACTTTCATGTGTCCATTCTCCCTCGTCACCGACCGTTTCTCCGGTTTGCGTTCGAGGGGCGGGCATATCAATACAAAGTACTACCGTTCGGGCTGTCTCTCTCTCCCCGTGTGTTCACGAAAGTGGTAGAGGCGGCGTTAAAGCCCCTCAGAGAGAGCGGTGTTCGCATTCTGGCTTACCTCGACGATTGGCTTATAATAGCGCATTCTCGGCGGACGCTGTGCGAACACAGAGATCTAACACTTCAACATCTCGCCCGTTTGGGTCTTCGGGTCAACTGGGAAAAGAGCAAACTTTGCCCCACGCAGAGGATCTCTTTTCTCGGTATGGAACTGGACTCGATCGATTTATCGGCGCGTTTAACAGAAGAGCGCGTCCAATCAATTCTGACTTGCCTCGGTTCATTCCGAGGGAAGAATGCGGTCCCTCTGAAACAATTTCAGAGACTCCTGGGGCGTATGGCAGCAGCAGCGGCCGTGACACCGCTCGGGCTGCTCCATATGAGACCGCTTCAGCGTTGGCTTCACGATCGAGTCCCGAGGAGAGCGTGGCGCGCTGGCATCCATCGTGTAACCATTACACCTGCGTGTCGCCTAACATTCCCCCCGTGGTCAGACCCCGCGTTTCTCAGGGCCGGCGTGTCCATGAGACAGGTCTCCCGGCATGCTGTTGTGCATACAGATGCCTCCGACACGGGCTGGGGAGCCACGTACGACGAGCTCACGGCTTCGGGGGTGTGGACAGCACCCCAGTTGCATTGGCATATCAATTGCCGCGAGTTATGGGCAGTATATCTGGGACTCGTACGCTTCGCTCAGGAGCTGCGAGGGAAGGATGTACTAGTGCGCTCAGACAACACTGCGACCGTAGCGTATATCAACCGTCAAGGCGGTTTGCGCTCTCGTCACCTGTCGCATCTCGCTCGTCATCTCCTCCTTTGGAGTTAGAAGCATCTGAGGTCCCTTCGTGCCATTTACATACCGGGCTCGCTCAATACAGCGGCAGACGCGCTTTCCCGAGCAGCGCGCCCCGGCGAATGGCGACTCCACCCCCAGACGGTCCAGCTGATTTGGAGGAAATTCGGTCGAGCGCAGATAGACCTATTTGCGTCACCGAACAATACCCATTGTCGCCTGTTTTATTCACTAACCGAGGGCAGCCTCGGCGTGGATGCGTTGGCACACAGCTGGCCGCGGGGCCTGCGCAAGTATGCGTTCCCCCCAGTGAGTTTAATAGCACAGATACTGTGCAAAGTCAGGCAGGACGAGGAGAGCCTTTTAATGATCGCCCCATATTGGACGACCAGGAATTGGTTTCCGGAACTAATGCTCCTCGCGACAGCCCCTCCCTGGCGGATTCCCCTGAGGAAGGACCTTCTTTCTCAGGGAGGGGGCACATTATGGCACCCGCGCCCCGACCTGTGGGATCTCCACGTTTGGTCGTTGAGCGCGCGCAAGGTTTAAGTGATTTACCCCAAGCGGTATCTAACACTATTGACGCGGCACGAGCTCCGTCTACGAGACGGGCTTACGCGTTAAAATGGAACCTTTTCGTCACCTGGTGCTCTTCGCAACGCGAGGACCCCAGAGAATGCCCTATTAACATTGTGCTTTTATATCTTCAACATAGGTTAGATGGTAGGCTGTCACCGTCCACTATTAAAGTTGATATCGCCGCTATATCTGCGCATCACTCACTTATTAACGGCAGATCAGTGGGCCAGCATGATTTGGTTGTTAGATTCCTGAGAGGCGCTCGCAGGCTAAACCCCTCGCGCCCTCCTTCTATTCCTCCCTGGGACCTGTCCATGGTGCTGAAAGCGCTACAGAGTCCTCCGTTCGAGCCTTTGCAGTCTGCGAGTCTGAAGCTTCTATCCATGAAGGCTCTGACCCTACTAGCATTGGCCTCGGTGAAGAGAATAGGGGATTTACATGCATTCTCTGTTGACGATTCGTGCCTTCAGTTTGGTCCTTCTGTCTCGAGCGTGACCTTGAGACCCAGACCAGGCTACGTGCCCAAAGTTCCCACTACTCCCTTCAGAGATCAAGTGGTGAGCTTGCAAGCATTGCCTTTGGAGCAGGCAAACCCAACCGAGGCTTTGTTGTGCCCCGTACGCGCACTGCGATTCTACGTGGACCGCACGCAAAGCTTCAGGACCTCAGACCAGCTCTTTGTTTGTTATGGTGGCCAGCAGAAAGGGAAAGCTGTCACTAAGCAGAGGATGTCTCATTGGATAGTTGATACTATCGCCCTGGCTTACAATTTGCAGGGCATTCCTTGCCCCTTTAATTTGAGAGCGCACTCCACTCGGAGTGTTGCCTCATCTTGGGCATTAGCTCGTGGTTCCTCGCTAACAGACATTTGTAGAGCTGCTGGTTGGGCGACACCTAATACGTTCATTAGATTCTACAATGTTCGTATCGAGCCTGTATCCTCTCGTGTTCTGTCCTCACCAGGGAGGACACGGAGAGCAGACTCGCAAGTCGGCTTGCAGCCTCCGACTGAGGCTCCAAATTGAGTTTCAGTATGGAAGGCTAACAGAGCAAAAATGCGTAATGGTTTGATTTGCTCTCTCCACTGCCTTGACAGCCTTTGTTGCGGAGCATTGGCTGTCAGCCTTTCACTAGCTGTATTCTTACGAACCTACGTGTTTGGCCAGGGCCCCACATTGTGTCCCAACGGGTTCCTTTGTGAGTATTATTCCGTGGGGTTAATCCTACTAGCCCACGTTTCCCTTAGCAGAGCACTGCTTTGCTTACACAGCCACGGCTGTCATTTATACCTCAACTACGGTTGACTTTCGTCCACCATTAGCCCTTAACGGGGCGGTGGCTTCCGCAGCGTCCCTATACCGCTCAGATAGGGCGCTTCCCAGTCGCTGGCACTACTGTGGGGTTAAAGGAACATCTAGTGCCCGGCCTTCTGCCTTGAAACCTAATTCTCCTATCCTTAAATGGAACCGGAGGGCTTTAAGCAGACACTGGAAGAGGTCAGCCCCTAGTGGCGTTTTAGTAGGGTTTCCCAATTCGTCGGTCACGACGTGACGTCGTAGTGACCGACTGAAAGGGAACGTCTCGGTTACGGATGTAACCCTCGTTCCCTGAAGGAGGGAACGGAGACGTCACGTCCCGTCGCCACAGGTGCTGCCACCTGCTGTTTAGGCCGGTCACCTTCCGGCTTTCTCAGCGAACAGAAGCTGATTTCCCTATTTGCACGTGTGTCTTATATACGCACCTGGCGGGGCGGCGCCAGCATTATGCAAATATCTCAATGCCAAGTTCATTGGCGTTTTAGTAGTATTCGAAGCAGATTGGTCTCTCTAAGCGAGCTCCCAATTCGTCGGTCACGACGTGACGTCTCCGTTCCCTCCTTCAGGGAACGAGGGTTACATCCGTAACCGAGACGTTTTTTTAAAAAATTTTAATTACATCCTATTTTATTTACCTCCAAGTATAATATAAATGATGATTTAAAGTTGCGACTTTAATATTTAGCCTTAAAAATAAAATGATGAAATTATTATATCAGCCTGATCTCACGAGAATTCGTATATTTTACGAGTTGGCTAATTCGTATAAATTCATACAAAGTTAATTGTGCAAAAACGTAAAATTTTCATGAAAAAAACTACAATGAAACCAAACCCCTAACCACAGGGGTCAAGACAAATCGTACAAAAACTTACGAATGTGGTCGTATGAATTAATACGAATAATAGCCAACTCACAAAATATGTACAAATTCTCATGAGATAGCGTTTATATATCTAGTCATGCTGATATATTGTTCAACTATATTTGCTTTTATGTAATTGCTGATTAAGTCCAAAGAGATTTGAGAGTTGTCTAAAGTGACATGCACACAATAAAAATACAACAAACAAGCCAACACCACCATCAGTGAATTCACAGTGAAACAGCAATGCAGTATATAGGGCATCATTTACATTTTTGCATTCAGTAGACAATTTTAAGTGACTTTAAAGTGCATTACGAGTAATACATATTTATCAGTATTTGTGTTCCCTGGATTGAAGTCATGATCCTAGCGCAGGTAACGCAACGCTCTACCACTGAGCTTTACTTCTGTATACAACAGTTTATGATGTGCACGTTAAATTAAAAATTAATGAAATCTCTTTTTCCAACAGAGAAGCAGAGTGTTTTCAGAGATCTCTCATACCCGGTTCACATCAGTATTGGTTGGGCGACGTGAACTTTGACTTCTCTTTGTTTGAGGGCAGCAGCGCTTGAAGCATCCAGGAGCGTCACGTCTCATGAACACGTACATGACGCAGTCCCCAAGCGGGTTTAACATCAGAAGTTTCTCAGCAATGTAAAACAGAGTCTTGTTTACAATGTCAAACTGATACAGCATGATTACAATATTATATGGAATGACTAAAAAAGTGTAACTCAGGAGTACAAGCAGCAGAGTTGCCAATACAAAGCGCTTTCTTAGGGACGTGACTGCTCTTGAATGAGAGAGAATCCTGCAGACACGTGCGAAACAGAAAACGATCACAAAAAAGGCGACGATGGACACTATTATAAATATCAGAAGAAAGACATTCCTCAAATCTCTCCGAAACATTAACAGGGATGCAGATACAAGCCAACCGGCTAACGAAGTATACCAAAGACATTTAACAGAGTGATGAGATCTGTGCCAAACAGAATGGGCGATGAGAAGATATCTCTCTACGGCTATACATGTCATAAAATACAGATTAGTGAGAAGACCCCAAAAGTACAAATAAACTGCAGGATACAACAAATCTGTGTGCAGGAGCCCTAAAATGTCAATGCAAAATGAACAAACAATCTGTAAGAGATCTGAAATGAGCAGATTTATGACAAAAACTGGCGCGACTCCACCGGATTTGAGATAATAAATAGCACGAATTGCCAAGCAGATCATGGGAAGTTCAATACTTGTGATGACCGACGTGTAGATAACGTTTGCATACAACTGGTTCAGAAAGTTCTCAGTGATGTTGTTGCTCAGATCAGAAGAATTGGAAGTGAAATCAGTGCTGCCGTTGTGCCGAGTCCCATTAAACTCCAATAATGAGGACCAGAGAGTCTCCATCATCTTGAAATAGATCTAGAAGATTCTGTCAAAATTATTCATCCTCGTCTTCACCGATAGAAATGCCACACCTAGGATTTAAAATAATTAAAGTCCAACATGGTTTTAATATGATATTTAACACATTGCATGTGTACCCATCTGTGAAAACCCAGTTTTTCTGTAAAGCTTTTTACTGTAAACTTTGATGCTCCTAATCTCAAAATTACATCATGAGACTTTAGTCTGGATTTCACAGAAAGGGTCACAATTAATAAAATACGCAGACATGTAAGTAAATCCAAATATAAAATCAATAAACTTAAAATCAAAACAAAGATCTTAAAATAAAGTGACAGCCGATCGCATACAAACATTTAGATTATTCACGCAGGGTATATTCAGACATACTGTACAAAATAATAATATCCTACCTTTTCATGCCTGATAAACTGAGAGCTGAAACTCATCCTTTACAACACAAGAGATCTGTCATTATGAAGGTTCCTCACATCTGTTTAATAACACCAGCAAGAGCTTTTAACATGTTAGTATATGAAGTCAATGTTGTATACCACCCCAGTTACCACACCCTGAGCATCATTAGCAGACATTAATTCAATCTTCTGTGCATTTTTCCTATTGCAATAATGCACTTAATAATTTGCTTCGCATATAAGCCCACAGACTTTACTTTAACCATAACATGTTTGAAAGCAACATTAAAGGAATATGCAATTTTCTTAAAAGAAAAATCCAGATAATTTACTCACCACCATGTCATCCAAAATGTTGATGTCTTTCTTTGTTCAGTCGAGAAGAAATTATGTTTTTTTCTCATTTTAGGATTTTTCTAATTTTAATGGACTTTAAAAGACACCAACAATTAACACTTAACTCAACACGTAACAGTTTTTCAATGGAGTTTCAAAGAACTATACGAGGCAGTCTTTTGACAAGAAAAATAACAAATGTACACTTTTAAACCACAACTTATCGTCTAGATCCGGTCCAGCGCGACCTAACGTAAATGCGTAGTGACGTAGGGAGGTCACGTGTTACATATATAAAACGCACATTTGCGGACCATTGTAAACAATAAACTGACACAAAGACATTAATTTGTATCAGTTGACATACAACAACGTAGGAACGGTCCTCTTTCAACACACTTGTAAACACTGGGGCGGAGTTTCGCGTTCGTCCTCTGTGACCTCTTGACGTCATGACGTATTGCGTGGGGTCACGCTGGCGCATCACGACCGGATCTCGACGAGAAGTTGTGCTCCAAAAGTGTATATTTGTTATTTTTCTTGTCAAAAATGACAATCGTTTTGCTAGATAAGACTCTTATGTGTCGTTTGGGATTGTTTATAGTTCTTTAAAACTCCGTTGAAAAAAACTGTTAAGTGTTGAGTTAAGTATTAATTGTTGGTGTCTATTAAAGTCTATTAAAATGAGAAAAATCCTGCAATGTTTTTCTCAAAAAACATAATTTCTTCTCGACTGAACATAGAAAGACATCAACATTTTGGATGACATGGTGGTGAGTAAATTATCTGGATTTTTCTTTTAAGAAAATGGAATATTCCTTTAATAATTGTGTCCAAGCCATCGAATATTGCAATAATATCCATGTAAATATACTAGATAACATTTGATAAGATCTTCTAAGTGTTTAATATAAAACTATTAACATTTATTATTAGAATTTAGTAATTATGAGTAATTTATTTTAATTTTAACTTAATTAAATACGCCTCAAAACAAAGGATCCTGAAGGGAAATCTGGATAGAAATGACAACAATGGAATTAGGAATGCATGCCATTATCCAGCTAATATGCTTTTATCACACTGCATTATTTATTAATTATTAATAATTTAATATTTGTCTTTTATTTGATTTTTTTTACACCATAATAATAATAATGATACCATTGCATAATAACGTCGTCAGAATATAATGTTGTGATTATAATTTTCTGATCTACACAGCTTTCAATGGGGCGGTACCATTTCAAAAAGTACACACTTAAAGACTCCATATTAGTACTTCAAATTTACATACTGGTACTAAATGTATACATATCTGTACCAAAATGGGACATATTAGGATCTTTCTAAAGGCTACTGCCCCAGTGACAGCTTTTTTGAGCATGTGGGTCATTCTACAAAAAAGGTGGAAATGCTTGTCCCTTGCTTTTGCAGACCCCTTAATCATTTAATTTGACCCAATAATCCCATAATGATATATATTTAAAAAAAATATAGACTGTCCTTAAAATGATGAGAGAGTTTATTTATTTAATTATCTTTATTTCCTTTTTTAAACTTTTTTTTTGAATGTCTGGTCCTGAAAATTGCCCTGTCCCTTTGATCATACATGGAAGTTGAACTGTGCACTTATTATTTAAAACCATGTTTTTCATAAAACAAATCTAATTTACATTTACCTTTAACCCTGTATGAATTTACTACAACGCTGAAATGGTAAAAATACACTATTAATATGAATAATATCAAATAAATATTTGTCCCCCAAATTTATGGGTGCGTTCCACTCCAGTTTTAGACACACACTCGCGAACTTCCCTAAGCACTTCCCCTCGGGGGAATCCCTGTCGCCATTTTGAAGTGCATTCCACTTCGTCAAGTGGACGAGGGAAGTTTGTATGGACAGACCCTCGCTCCCTCGATTTTGACCGAGGAAGCGAGTCTGCTCATATGTACACTTCAGGCAGCTTCATATCCCACAATGCAGCACGATTGTGACGTCACTTCAGCAACTCGCGCTTTGCACATGGAGGGGGCAGTCTCCACTTTCCATGTGATCAAGGGCTTAGGGCGATCCATTTGAACCCACTTCAAGTGTTCTAGCACTAGTGGGCACTCGTACAACGTAAGCAATGACGTACATCCGAGTGAACGAGACTGGGGGAAGTTAGCAAGGGAAGTTCATAAAAAAACGAACTGGAACGCAGGGCTAGTCATAAGCACTTTTATTTTGAAACAATGCATCAGCTCTTTGAAGTTTTTCCTGGGTCAAGAGGTCAGCAAAAAAAGTGCAGTGGAGGAAGACAAAAGGTTTGTGAGATGTCTTACCTTATTTGTCTAAAATACCATGATATATCTAAGAATTTTGAGATAAGATTTTTTGGATGTCATTAGTGTTACTCTGTTATAGCTGGGAGTGTTAAGATCTTTACATAAAAATACATTATACTGAATAAGTTTGTGGTTGTTACATCTCTGATGAAATGGCACATGGCTAATGGCAGCCATTTTGTTAAAATATCCGTTTTTTTTTTCTGTAAATTGTCATTGGTGTTATCATCATTGGTGTTACCGTCATTAGTGTTACTTGTCTAGTGAGTACTTCCTAAGCACTATTCCTTAACTGACCAAGATAAAAGCATAAAAACAAAACAAGATGGAACATTTTATGAAAGTTTATAATTTGTATCATATTCTTTATCTATTATTATATTCTAATTTTTTCATTGGTGTTACATTGTGTCATTGGTGTTAAACCAAGTTTTGGTGTTATGAATGTATTTTCTTGTACTTTCTAGTAATATTTTGTTGTTGATATGGGATGTAAGACATTGTTGATATTTCAGTCATTGCATCAAAGCCTTTTTAGTTGAATAGTTTTATTTTTGTTGGTTTTAAAGAAAACAAGTCAAACTGAGAATCAAATAATTTTATATAAATCTGGGTAAAGATGAAGAATTTAATTGAACAAATATTAATAATCAATTATTTTTTGCTGTTATCATTCCTCTACTCAACCTTTAACTAAATACACAAGCTGTAATGAGAAAAAAATATTTAATATCAACATTAATGTTGTTTAAATCACAGGTAACACCAATGACAAATAAATGACTCATGGAATTGTCACAGGAGTGACGATCTTTTAGGCGGAACCAAAAATCAGGCAAGTTTGGTTCCGCCCGGATGTTTCCGCCCGGGCCGGTAAGAGCAAACACCGGACATCCGGTAGCGCCGCGAACGCTGTAATCAGCCGAATTACATACAGCTGGGAGTTATTAGGAGGAGCGCCGGGTGATTGGACGAGGACAACACTCAGGAGAGTATTTTAGAGCAGTTTGAACCACAGTCTGTGTGCTTATTATCCCTGTTGTTGGTGTGTATTGAGCGCTGAGTTGGGCTCACCGGGTACGCTATTCTGGATTGCTGTATTGCTCTCTCTCTCGTTTGGATTATAGACTTACATTGAGGAAGATACCGAAGACCTTATAGGTAGGAGGATTAAACGAATATTGACCTTGGATGAAAGAAACGAAGGCAAGACGCACCGTTGTGAGTATACGTCTGTGGAGAAGTGTTGTTGGTGGCTGGAAAACGCCCTGTCTGTGCATCTGGAATTACTACAGCGTGAAGGCAACCTAGGACGAAGAAATTACAGCAGTTGTGAGTAACAGAACCTTCTTGTGAAAGTGTTGCGCATGGATCTGACCTGTATGTCTCTCTGAGTGTTCCGAAAGAGAGTAGACGGCCCTATCCCTGAGCCAGCGCGGTATGTGAGCCGAAGGGTCTTTGTGTGGAAACAACTCCAGTGACGAAAACAAACACTAGGCCGTGTCACCATCGCTACATTCTCGTCCAGAGCAAAGTAAAAGGAAGACGGGCGTCTATTGTGTGCACCGAGTGGTGGGTGAGTTTTTGATGTAGAAATTTTCACTTGAAGTGGTGCTGTGTAATGCTGTGTATTGCAGTGGGATTGCTGTTGTCTTGTCTGACGTACCCCCGCCTCCAGTCACTCGCTCCTGAGACGACGAAGAGGAAAGAACGGTCCTAGAGTAAGACCTGTACATGATTATGCTGTGAGTGTGTTTCAGTCTTAAAATCACGGAGTGGCATCTCGAAGTATTTTCCCAGCCAAACGCTCGGCGGACTTGAGTTTAGGAGTGGCGGTGAAGAACTGTGCTATTGACGGTGTGTGAGTATTACCTATAATATTGCTACCTTACCTGTGTCTTTTGATCATCACAGAGCTTGAGGCGAAGGAGATCCGCCGCCCCGAGGTCTCGACGAAAGGGCGCCCCGGTCCAGTTTTCGATCGACCAACGGGTCTCGAGGAAAGGGCAGCGCTCGACCCGGTGTGCCGGCGTGACGATCTCGCCCCTCTGTAGACCAACGAGCTCGCCGAGAGGGTTTTGGCCCCCGGCGCCACCTAGGAAACCACTGTCCAGTTGACGCATCGCGTAGCCAGCCATCGTAAGTCCGCCACCCTGTTGAATGAAACATAACCTGTTAAAATTGCTAAATCAACAGGAAGAGGAGTGTGTCGTGAAGGTTGTGCAGAGAGCCATACCTACCTCGAAGCGGTGGCCAGCAGACATCTGTGGAGAGAGAGAGAGACAGCGTGAATGTCAAGATAACGAACTGTGAAGAGAGCCATACGTACCAGAAGCTGTAGCCAGCGATGAGGTGAGAGAAACCATTGGAAACTGATTCACTGTGCCTTTGTGTCCCAGCAGTCATCTGTGGAGAGAGAGAGAAAGCCAGCGTGACCGCTGAGATATCAAGCCGTTCAGAGAGTCATACGTACCAGAAGCTGTAGTCAGCGACGAGGTGAGAGAAACCATTGGAAACCGATTCACTGTGCCTTTGTGTCCCAGCAGTCATCTGTGGAGAGAGAGAGAAAGCCAGCGTGACCGCTGAGATATCAAGCCGATCAGAGAGCCATACGTACCAGAAGCTGTAGTCAGCGACGAGGTGAGAGAAACCATTGGAAACCGATTCACTGTGCCTTTGTGTCCCAGCAGTCATCTGTGGAAGAGTAGAGAGAACCAGTGTGAGTGTTGAAGGAACGAGCAAGGAAGGAAAGCCCATACTTACCAACAACCGTAGTCGGTGAAGAGGTGAGAGTACCCTTTGAGGTCGATCCATCGTGTCCTTGTGCCCCGGCTGTAGTCTGTGGAGAAAGAGAGAACAGGGAAGGAGAGTGAGTCGACCAGCGAGGAGCTGTGCGAGATAGGCGGTGAACCGCCTCGAGCGAGCTACAGGTACACGGATACGAACAAGTCTATACCGACACTGATTTTGATTTATTCTGCCTCCAGGAAGGAAGAGGAGCGCGCCACGGGCAGAGGGAACCAGAGGCGGGAGCCCGTTCCCCGACGAAACCCCCCCTACCCCCTGTCACTCACTTGCTCGTGGCCCCCCCTGGAGGGCAGAGCCGGACATTAGTTTTAATTTCCCTTTCCCCAATCCCCAGTACTTTTTAAATATTTAAATAAATAAAGAATATTTTTATACTTACCTGTTCCTCGTTGTTGTTTGGTCATTGGGTTGGTTTTGGGGACCTCCTCGAGGTGGAAATTGAAAAGGGGCGTGGCCTAACCATTAGCAGCCAGCCCCGGGCTTGTGACAGAATCTTTATTAAAATGTATTAAACAGTTAAAAATAGATTAAGCTCCCCTTTTTGTGGATTAATAGATTTGACAAGTTAATTAATTCTATTAATGAAGTTTTGGTTATGTTGAAAGAAGTTCATTTAAGCAAATTTCCATCACCCGAATTCCACCTTTTCTGTAGAATGACCCATGTACAGTATATACAGTACAGTTAAGGTTATATAAAATGGCATACAAATCAGAACTGGGTGCAGTTAAGTAATACCAACAAATGCAAGACAATAATCAGTGCATATTAAATGAATGCTGAGATCAAGTCCATTTATTTTATGATGCATTTGCCACTCCTCAATCAAGAATCATTTATGCTTTCAGAAAAAAAACTCTTGGCAACCTAATGGAGAAAACTCCATTAATACAAATCTTTTCCACACCCTTTCCTGTTGATCTGCATTAATACACTTAGACTATCAGAAAGAAATGTTCAAAAAGCTGTCTATGTTAATTTATATTAGTACATCAAATGGACATTGTTACCTTTGAAAGGGTCCTCTTCCACATATTTTTTCTCATGGCGTACTACTGTTTAGACCAAATTGCATACTCATTTTTACTCACTTCTTCCCCCTATAGTGGACAAAAGGGGGGTAGATGGCATAATGTAATTTTACCACAGGATATCTGTAATATTGATGGTCAATTTAGATGGGATTAAAAATCTCAGTAAAACATTCAGAAGTGGGAGGGGTAACACGATTACACAGCGCGTCACCTTCGTCACGTGCACATTACCTTCCTTCCTGATATCACATGTGCAAACATCATGACACAGACGAGAAAATCTTTGAAACACTGTGTTTAATTTCAGTTTGGGGACAACGCCAGTCTTACAGTTCCTTCCTTTTGAGAAGTGAATTTGACTTTTTTTTAAGTTTGTTGTCGTGTTATTCAGGAACTGACTTGCCACTGCTTTATTTTTCCGCCTTGAACGCAAGTAAATGCTTCTTTGAGCGTTTTTATATTTAAAAGAAACCCGCAAAATAACAGGAAATGACTTTATATTTACAGCTGGTCTTTTTGCACCGGATTATTTTTTATAGAAGGTAAAATTTGCCGTAATGATTACTGACATGGAGCATTCGGACGGGACTAAAATCACTGAGAAGCTCTGATAAAAATTGCTTTACCCCTCCTCCCTAAAACTAATCCCATCTTTAAATTCACTAAATAGGGAATAGTCAAGCAGTGAATGGTTTCAGACACCGAACTTGTTATGTCGATCTCTATTGTTAATGCATAAGGAAGTGGCGACACATTTGTGGTTCCAAATGGACACAATCGTTTTTAGCTCTCATGTGCAGACCACATGACAAAAGATTTTAATGGGTAGCATTTGTGCAATGTTTTATTTGTTCACAGATCAGTTCATCATAAAAGAGTTTCAACCAGAAGCTGTGCCATTACCAAGACCTGTAGGAGTGAAGGTAAGATCAATATTTTATTTCTCAATACCCACTGCATGAATAATCTGACAGCACAAGAAACTCTGAGTTTCATATTGAGTATACGGGTATGAGTATTTCATCTTAAGTATGCTATGAACAATACAAAACACCTTACATCTGCGCGTGTTGAACCTTGAAGTGTAATATTAGATTTGAGATCAGATGCAAAAATCACCTGACCTTAAACCACGTTGGATAAGTAAAACAACTAACTATACAGTTTAACACTTGATGCATTAACTATATTAACAATGTTATCATGTGCATTCCCAACACTGGGTTGAAAATAACCAAGTCTATTTATGTTTTATGAAGTTTGGATACCAGTAGCGGCTGGTAACTTCTTTTTCTGGGTGCACGATGTGAAATGTATTTAGTCCGTCCTATATAAGTCATATTAGTTATGTGTGTTGCTCATCGTGTCAAAAGATATATTTGGCGCACCATGTGAACCATATGCATCATGCGTTTTGTCAAAATAGGGGCAGCTGCTGACGCGTCTAAAGGGTTTATGATAATAGAGATGCTTGCGTTTTCCAGATACTTGCATTATCTCATGTGTAATCGAGTTTAATGTTAATTAAGTGTCTTGCGAGTATTTTGTGAATGTGAGCGTCTCTTTTATTGTTCACCAGCCACAACCTTTTTTATATCTATTAGGAACTTATAAAATAAGGTGCACCGATGTCCCTGTTTTCAAGGGACCGTTCTGTTTGTTGGTGTTCTGTCCTCCACAAACGCACAACAGTAAAAAGACAGAAACATTAAATAAGATATTGTCCCAGTTTTTTAAATTTGTAGTAGTGATTGGGACGAGACCGTCAAGACCGAGTCTTTGAAAGTTCGAGACCGAGTCAGTGGGTTTTCAAATACAGTTGAGTGCTAGTCAAGACCAAGTCTTTGAGGATGCAAGTCTGAGTAGAGACCGAGTCCTTTAGGAGTCAAGTCCGAGACCGAGTCGAGACCAAGACCATAAAAACATGTCAGTTTTCATATTCATGATTTAATATCGCCACAGTTAAAGGAATAGTCTACTCATTTTCAATATTAAAATGTGTTATTACCTTAACTAAGAATTGTTAATACATCCCTCTATCATCTGTGTGCGTGCACGTAAGTTCTGGAGCGCGCTGCGACGGTTCAATAGCATTTAGCTTAGCCCCATTCATTCAATGGTACCATTTAGAGATAAAGTTAGAAGTGACCAAACACATCAACGTTTTTCCTATTTAAGACGAGTAGTTATACGAACAAGTTTGGTGGTACAAAATAAAACGTAGCGCTTTTCTAAGCGGATTTAAAAGAGGAACTATATTTTATGACGTAATAGCACTTTTGGGAGTACTTCGACTCGGTGCAGTAACACCCTTCCCTTTCCCATTATGAGAGTAAGAAGGGGAGCGGACTTTTCAGGCGAGTCGAAGTACTCCCAAAAGTGCTATTACGCCATAAAATATAGTTCCTCTTTTAAATCCGCTACGTTTTAATTTGTACCATCAAACTTGCTCGTATAACTACTCGTCTTAAATAGGAAAAACGTTGATGTGTTTGGTCACTTCTAACTTTATCTCTAAATGGTACCATTGAATGAATGGGGCTAAGCTAAATGCTATCGAAGCGCCGGAGCGCGCTCCAGCGCTTACGTGCACGCACACAGATGATAGAGGGATGTATCAACAATTCTTAGTTAAGGTAATAACATATTTTAATATTGAAAATGAGTAGACTATTCCTTTAATAATCAACAGTTAGACCTACCAACTAAGCTAGATTGTTTAGAGGAGCAGTCTTAACGTTTTAATATAGACTATGCTTTTACTATCATTAAAAAATCCCTACCACATGCATCATCTTCTGCCTATTTTTATAGAGATAAATAAAATGACTCTGATGGCAGTATCTTTGCATTGCACCATGGAATGTGATTTTCAAAAAATCCCTGTCAACATTTCATTTTATTATTATTGTTATGTGTTGTGTGGTTTTTTATATGAACATAAAAAATGCGTTGGTCTCGAGGACTCTGTCTGAAATTACGAGTCCTTCTCATCCCACTGTGGTCCGAGACCGAGTTTTTGAAGGAACAAGTCCGAGATGAGTCAGAGAAAGCAGTCTCGAGACCGGACTCGAGTACTACATAACTAATTTGTAGATAATAACAAATACGATTTCAATATTTTGACCATTAAACTAGGAAATGTCCCCACTTTTTAGTTATAAATCTGGTTGATTTATAAATCAGAACAAGAGGTACATAAAGATAAAACCATTAAAGAAAGAGGCATCACATTCTAAAGTATGAGAAATGTTTGTATTGTTTTTTAATATCTGCTCATACTCATTTAATATGTCAACCAATGTGTTGTTAGTCAATGTGTATCTCTAAAAATCAAATGAAAATTGAGGAAAATGTTACCACAGCTTGAAAACACTACTACACACCTCCTGCCTATTATATTGCATTTCTGTCAAGAGATCAGTGGTGTGGATTTTTGTAGTGAGTATACTGTGATTTTTCCCTCTCACCCTTATGGCCGTTTTACACGTTACGCGGCAAGCGGAGAAATCGCCGCGCAGCTACGGCTTTTGTCGTGTATTGGAAGCGTTTTGTGTAGCATTTAGTGCCAATCTGTTTATCTTCAATGGCGCCTGCCATGAAGAGCCATGTGCGCAAAAGGAATAGGCTTTTGGGTGCACGAGCAAGGCGTGTTGACCAACTACGCTTCACTTCTGTATCCACCCTCGTTTTGGCGCTTTCCGCATGTCTCCTATTGAAAAAGAACTAAACACTTGTGGCCACGTACCGTGTGAAACGTCCATTATATTCACTCAACCCAGAGCACCTCCACACTCACTAATGGATACAGAAGGCATCTACAGGTAATTGAGAGCATTCAGAAAGACTGCTTATGTGTTATCATCATTTCAGTTTATTATAAGCAAGGAAATACACCAAATGGCATTAAAATCTGGGGAGACAGGACTGATATTTAGACTGGTTTAGTGTTAATCAACATCTAACTCTAAAATGTACTCGTAGGACATATAGACAGCTATTTAGTAAACTGTTTACAATCTTTAGACCATGTCTAACACATGCATGAAAAGTGTTCCACTCTTGAATAGCTAATTATATGACAACTATTGATAGCTTACATTACCCACAGTCACTTAATGATGTAAATGCACATGTATTATTAATGCACATTTAAGATAACCATTAAAGGTGGGGTGCACGATCTCTGAAAGTCAATGTTGATATTTGAAATCACCAAAACAAACACGCCTCTACCCCAATAGAATCGGAACCTTCTTTTGATAGACCCGCCCCACACATACGCAACCCAGGCAATGATGTCGGTTAGTAGACAAGCCCCTTAATACTAACTGGCCTTAATATACTAAATGTTTTGGTAGTCCTCCTGACTCACATTTCCAAAATGTTTTTCAAAAATCATGCACCCCGCCTTTAACTCTTAACTCATCAACATGAATGGCCTCACAGAGGTTTGAGATCCTAAACAATACAATTTTAAATGTAGAACGACATTAGTGATCACCTGCCAGTTTTTACAATTTATGATAGTAACTACAAGAGAAATCAACCAGATGAAAAACAAATATATAGTAGAATGAGGACAGAGGAAACTATGAATGCTTTAAAGAATGACTTGCTAGCACAAAATTGGGAAATTGTTTATAAAGAAATTGATGTTGAAACTGCATATAACCAGTGCTTTAAGTGGCCCAAAAGAGGTGCCGGTACTCTATTTTTTTTTTTTTTTGCTGACTCGACTCCTATATTGAAGGGGTTTTATATTTAGCAGTCAACAGACGACCTTGTAAAAAAATGATTTCGAAAAAATACCATTAGAAAGAGCTATTGTAGAAAGAGTTTTTGAACATAAATAAAATGTGCAAATGGTAGATATGTGAGTAAAATTTTCAGCATGGTTAAATGGTAAAACTAGTTGTTCAGATAGAAAGAGCTTGAAACAAAAACTTTGACATGACAGGACCATGTCTATGGTTTCAAGAATAACAAAATACTGGCCATTTGAAACTAGAAAGTCATCACTTTATTTTTTCCCATTGTTTTCCATTTTGCGGGTGGTAAAACTACTGTGCACATTCAAATTCATTGAAATTTCGTTCACTTTTAGTTTAGCAATTAAACTAAATGTATATTACAATTTCAAGAATGTTTTCTGCACATCGCCTGAGGAAATCCGAAGTTGCGTTGAGGGGAACCAAACTGAAAGCCGCGACAGCGGAGATTATCACGTACCTACAAGGCTTGCGTCTGACCTGCAGCTATCATTCTGGCTTGGTGGGATGTCAGCGAGTCCTCTGATTCTGACGGCGTTCTTTTACTACTCAGAGTCTAAAACAAGGAGGGCATATTACGTGTTCATTGTATTTTCATTTTAACCGAGCAGCTATGGTTGCGCGTTTCACACACAAACACACACCTCTCCAGAGCACGTTGACACTGACTGAAGGACGCATGCGCTTTTAACCTGTAAACGCAAGGGTGTATGGGTAATGTAGTCTCTGCTCTCGGTGGAACGAATTAGGAAGCGCTCTGAAAAGCGGCAGCGCAGCCAAATGATTAAATTAAACCTCTGATTTTTAAACAGATGAGCGTTCCGGTACGCTAAAAGCACGTTCTGGGCGCACGTAGATGTGGTGGTACGCTCAAGAGCTATTTTTAGAAGTGGCGGTACTGAGTACCGGGGCGTTCCGGCCCACTTAAAGCACTGCATATAACACATTTTTAAGACTATTCACAACATTGTATGATAAAAACTGTCCAATTATACAATACCATAGTAAACAAAAATATACAGATAAACCATGGCTTACTAAAGGATTACAAAATGCTTGTAAAAAGAAAAATACACTATATAGAGAATTTATAAACCAAAGAACGAGAGAGGCAGAAAATAAATATAAAAAATATAAAAATAAGTTAAACAATATCTTACGGGTATGCAAAAAAGTATATTAAAGTAAATTGTTGAATAGAAATATAACTAATATTAAAGGAATATGGGACATTTTAAACAGTATAATTACAAATAATTCTGGGCAACGAAGCTATCCTCATTATTTTATTGATAATAATACTATCAAGGACAATATGGGTGATGTGGTTAATAGCTTTAATAATTTTTTTGTGAGTGTTGGACCAAATTTGTCTGAAGAAATTCCAGATCCATTGTTATCTGAAGATGGGAGTGATAATTTAATAGAAAGGAATCCAAACTCAATGTTTCTTACTGAGGTTGAATAAAAAGAAATAATAGACATTGTAGACAGTTTTAAATACAAAACATCTACTGATTGCAATGACATTGATATGAAAATTGTAAAAAGGGTAATTGAGGGGATTTCTAAACCAATCACATATATCTGTAATCTATCATTTCACACCGGTAAATTCCCAAACAAAATGAAAATGGCAAAAGTTGTTCCGTTATATAAAACTGGGGATAAACATAATTTCACAAATTACAGGCCTATTTCTTTATTACCACAATTTTCCAAAATTCTAGAAAAACTATTTTCAAATAGATTAGATAAATTTTTAGATAAACAAAAAATACTTTCTAATAGTCAATATGGTTTTAGATCAAATAGCTCAACATCAATGGCATTAATTGATTCAATTGAGGAAATCACAAATGCTTTCGAACACAAACAGTATACAGTTGGAGTCTTCATCGATCTTAAAAAAGCTTTTGACACAATCAATCATAACATATTAATCAATAAATTGGAGCGGTATGGGATCAGGGGTATAGTATTGCACTGGGTGAAAAGTTACTTAAGTGATAGGAAACAGTTTGTGAAGTTAGGGGAATATTCATCGTCCTGTTTAGACATTACTTGTGGTGTCCCCCAGGGGTCAGTTCTGGGTCCAAAATTGTTCTTATTATACATAAATGATATATGCAAAGTTACAAAGAAAGTAAAACTAGTTCTTTTTGCTGATGATACAAATATTTTTTGTTCTGGGGGGGATTTACAGGGGCTAATGGAAACTATTACTTCTGCAATGTGTAAATTAAAAAGATGGTTCGATAAACATAAATTATCATTAAACATTAATAAAACAAACTTCATGTTATTTGGTAACTTTAAAAAGAGTATACAAGTCCGGATACAGGTAGATGGGGTGGATATAGAACGGGTAAGTGAAAATAAGTTTCTTGGGGTAATAATAGATGACAAATTATGTTGGAAATCTCATATAAAACATGTACACAATAAACTTTCAAGAAGTATCTCAATACTAAACAAAGTGAAACATGTTCTGAACTACAAATCACTCCACCTTCTTTACTGTGCACTGATATTACCTTACTTAAATTACTGTGCGGTGGTTTGGGGTAATACTTACCGATGTAGACTCTTATCTGTAATTATTTTGCAAAAGAGAGCCTTAAGGATCATTCATGGTGTCGGTTATAGAGATCACACAAATTTATTATTTTTAAAATCAAAGACATTGAAATTTACTGATCTGGTTTATATTCAAACAGCACAAATAATGTATAAGGCAAAAAATAACCTACTCCCTGACAATATTCAACAACTTTTTTTTAAAAGAGAAGGGAGATATAATATAAGAGGTGAGTTCAATTTTAAACAATTGTGTGTCTGTACAACATTAAAATGTTTTTGTGTTTCGATATGTGGAGTGAAGTTGTGGAACAGATTAAGTTTAACACTTAAACAATGTCCAAGCATGACTCAGTTTAAAAACTGCTGTAAAAATAAAGTATTTGCAAGGTACAAAGAGGAAGAAGGTCATTAGTTATGTGATAGTTTATATATCTTTATCTTTATTTTATTTCTATGCTATTGTTTGTTTATTTTTGTTTGTATTTTTGGTGTTTGGAAACAAATTGATTAATATCAATGCCGGCCAACCTGTTTTCAATTAAAAATTAGTGGATAGGGGGTAGGATTAAATACGCTTATGCTTCTTCCTACTCCTTTTCGGACATGTGTAAGTAAAAAAAAAAATTGTTTTCTTGTTTTCCATTTTTAAATAGAAAAAAGTGGAAAAAAGTATAATTATTATTATTATTATTGTTTGTTTTGTTTTACTCTTTTTATTACATGTTCGAAATAAAATCTATTCATTCAAAATGTCTGCGCCCGAAAACTTATAAGCTGACTTGCTGCCTCGCTGCCTCATGAAGCAATGACTTCGGTGGCATAAAGGCAGCTCTGGGAAACACATTCGGACAGCCTTCTTATGCAGCGTAATGGAATTCTGTTTGAAATATAAATAGAGAGCGCCTTTGTGATAACGCACGATGGTCGCCATTTTATTTATTTTATTTTTTGACCAGGCTCGACCAATCACATTCCGCTTTGGTTTGTTTGGTTACAGTGTCATTGTGTGAGCTGCACAAAGCATGCAGCCTTCATTTGGCGCTACGCAGACCATTTGGTGATGTCAAAGTACCACGAGAGTAATGATGAATCGCTTTCGTAGTGTTTTGATGTAATATCAGTCGAAATACACCAGTCTGCTTTTTGTGTGATTTGATTTCATATGGCGTTTGGATCTCGCAGTGCCGCATGAAGTCAAACACACCAAACGCTATCTCATGAGAATTCGTACATATTTTACGATTTGGCTAATTCGTAATAATTTATATGACCACATTCGTAAATTTTGGTACGATTTGCCTTGACCCCTGTGACGTTAGGGTTAGGGGCGGAGTTAGGGGTTCGGTTTCGTTGTTGTTTCATTCAAATCGAACGATTTTGCACAATTAACTTCCTATGAATCGATACGAATTATCCAACTCATAAAATATGTAAGTTTTCCCGTGAGATCAAGCTGAGTCTACTGTAAGGTTTAACCCGCCAAAGTAGCAAGTTGGAGCATGCTAATGGTAAGTGCGTCACATCTTTATAAATTAAAGTGTGAAAGTTCTTTCAGAAAACAATGCTGTTACATATCCTCATGCTTTTTAAAGTGGGTATATACAAATCCTTGACATTTGCTAGTGGGAATACATGCATATTATGTAGACTACACCACAGCAAGAGATCCTTATAAAGGTTACACAGTGCACATTTAAAATAAAATTATGATATCGACCTAAACATACACATTCCAGTCGTGATGATTTTTCGAATTTCCTTTACGAATTTTCTGATTAAATAGATTTGTTCAAAGTGACATACAGTACACATAATAAAGAAATACAACAAACAAATTTGTGAATTCACAGAGAAACATCACAATGCAGTATATAAGGCATATCATTTACAGGTATGCAGTCGGCAGACACTTTTATCCATAAAATAAAAACGAACGAATGTTGCAGAGATCTCTCAAACCCGGTTCAGATCAGTAACGGTTGTGCAACGTAAACTCTGTTTTATCTTCTTTTTGGAGCAGCAGTGCCTGAAGCATCCAGGAGCGTCACGTCTCAAGAACACGTACATGACACAGTCCACAAGTGGGTTTAACATCAGAAGTTTCTCAGTAATGTTAAACAGATAGCCATTTACAATGTTAAATATTAAAAACTGCATCAGTGCAATACTATAGGGGATGACTGTGAAGGTGTAGCTCAGGAGTACAAGCAGCAGAGTCGCCAGAACAAACCACTTTTTTAGCGACGTGACTGCTTTCGAATGAGAGAGAATCCTGCAGACACGTGCGAAACAGAAAACTATCACAACGTAAGCGACGACAATCACTGCACACAATAGCGAAAGAAAGAAATACCTAAAAGCCCACCGAAACAATAACAGGAATGCAGATACAAGCCAACCGGCCAGTGAAGTATACCAAAGACATTTCACAGATTGATGAGATTTGTGCCAAACAGAATGGGCGATGAGAAGATATCTCTCTACGGCTATACATGTCATAAAATACAGATTAGTGAGAATACCACAAAACCACATATACAACGCAATTTGAGCCACTTTGACACCATTTGAAAAACTCCAGTTCAGGAATATTGAAATGTCTATAAAAAATGAACAAACAATCTGTAAGAGATCTGAAATGAGCAGATTTATGACAAAAACGGGCGTGACTCGACCGGATTTGAGATAATAAATAGCACGAATAGCCAAGCAGATCATGGGAAGTTCGATGCTTGTGATGACCGACGTGTAGACAAAGTTTGTATACAACTGGTCCAGAAAGTTCTCGGTGATGTTCTTGCTCAGATCAGAAGTATTGGAAGTGAAATCAGTGCTGCCGTTGTGCCCAGTCCCATTAAACTCCAATAATGAGGACCCGAGAGTCTCCATCATCTTGAAATAGATCTTGATGATTCAGTCAAAATTATTGAACTCGTCTTCACCGATAGAAATGCCACACCTATGATTTGAAATAATAAAAATACAACATGGTTTTTTTGATAAATTATATTAAAGAATGACATTATATGTGAACCAACTAAAGTTTTACTGTTTAAGTTTTTTTTTTTTTTACATAAAATCATTCTGCATAACGTAAAAAACATATAACTTTGATTTTTAATGTTGACTGAGTAAGATCGTGGCAAAAGTTGAAATCAACCTTTGATACTCCTAATCTCAAAATTACATCTTGAGACTTTAGTCTGGATTTCACAGCTAGGGTCACAATTATTAAAATAGGCAGACATGTAAGTAAATCCAAATGTAAAAATCAATAAACTGATAAAATCTCCATTTAAATAAAAACAATGCTTTAAATGTAATCTACATTACATAAAAATCTCAAAATAAAATTCATAAGGTGTCAGCTTTAGGTCACATGCTACTGTACTAACATTTAGATTATATTCAGACATACAAAACTATATGCTCTTACCTTTACGTGACTGATGTACTGAGTGCTGAAACCCATCCTTAGTTCACATCATGACAATATGAAGGTTCCCCGCATCTGTCCACCAACACCAGCAAAGAGCTTTTAACATGTTAGGAGATGAGGTCAGTGTTGTAAACCAACCCATTTAAACCACACCCTGAGCATCATTAGCAGACATTTCTGCAATCTTCTGGACCTTTTCCTGATGCAATAATGCATTGTAATCATTTGCTTTACATATAAGCCCACAAACTTAACTTTAGCCATAACGTGTTTTAAAAGCAACATCAACAATTCTGTCCAAGCAATCGACTATTTTGCTGAATGGGAATCTGGATAGAAACGACAACAAGAATAGAAAGACATGCCAGTATCCAGCTAATACACTTTCATCACATTTCATTATTTATTAATATTTTAATATTTATTAGATTTTTTTCTACACATCGGAACAATTAAGTCTTTTTTATAAAACAATCTGATCTACACCCTCAGAAAAAGCTGTTGTAAAGACTCCATTAGTACCTTAAATGTACATATTGGTACCAAATAAAATTGGACATATTAGGACCTCTTTAAATGGTTCTGCCCCAGTAACAGCTTTTTTACAGTATATACAGTACAGGTTACATAAAATAACATCATACAAACATGGTCCAGTTAAATAATGCATAATGCAAAAAAATAATGCATAAATAATTAATGCTGAGATCAAGTTTGTCCATTTATTTTATAATGCAGTCGCCACTCCTTATTCGAGAATTATTTATGCTTTCAGAAAAAAATTATAGTAAAACAATCTTTTTCACATCCTTTCCTGTTGATCTGTATTAATATAGTTTACAAGTAAATCACTAAACTTTAACCATGATGTGCTTTAAAGCAAGGAAGGCACTTTAAAAGTCAAAGTTAATTTTTTATCATTAAATCCAAAAGTTCATTACCTGTTGAGATGTAAATGACTTAACATGAATGATGCAGAAACTCTTATATTATGTTTTATTTATTATGACACTGTCAGAAAGAAAAAAATAGTCCTTAGCAGTCAGTAAGGCGGTACCCTTTCAAAAAGTACACACTTATACCTAAAGAGTTTATAATTGTACCAAAAAAGTATTATTGGTACCAAAGAGTGCCTATTAGTGATGCAAAGGTACATATATTGGTACCAACACACGTTATGTCCATCTCTGTGTTGATGCATAAGGAAGTGGCAACACATTTGTGGTTCCAAATGGACAAAATTTGTGCAATGCTTTATTTTTTTACAGATCAGTTCATTATAAAAGAGTTTCAACCAGAAGCCGTGCCATTACCAAGACCTGTAGGAGTGAAGGTAAGATCAATATTTTATTTCTCAATACCCACTGCATGAATAATCTTACAGCACAAGAGTTTTGTAAGTATAATGAGTATATAAGTATTATGAGTATTTTATCTTTACTACAAGTATTTAAACACCTTACAGCTGTTAACACGTTTTGAACCTTGAAGTGATCTTATAACTGAGGAGCGGGGATGCAAAAGCCGCTTAATGGCACCTAAGTCAACAGTGAGATAATGATATTAACTGAATGCATATTATACACCTTTGCTTCAAATCTGCTTAGTCCCCATTCAGAAATAAAGCTGTGTTTGCAGAATCTATTAAAGGAATATTCAATTTTCTTAAAAGAAAAATCCAGTTAATTTACTCACCACCATGTCATCCAAAATGTTGGTGTCTTTCTTTGTTCAGTCGGGAGGAAATTGTGTTTTTTGGGGAAAACATTGCAGGATTTTTCTCATTTTGATGGACTTTGATGGAGCCCAATATTTAATACTTAACACTTTTTAACGCAGTTTCAAAGGACTCTAAACCAATTGAGGCATAAGGGTCTTATCTACCGAAACAATTGTCATTTTTGACAAGAAAAATAAAAAATATGCTCTTTTAAACCACAACTTTTCGTCTAGATCCGGTCCAGCGCGACCTAACGTAAATGCGTAGTGAAGTAGGGAGGTCAAGTGTTACATAAAACGCACATTTGTGGACCATTGTAAACAATAAACTGACACAAAGACATTAATTAGCATCAGTTGACACACAACAACGTCGGAACGGTCCTCTTTCAACACATTTGTAAACACTGGGGCGGAGTTTCGCGTTCGTCTTCTGTGACCTCTTGACGTCATGACATATTGCGTGGGGTCACGCTGGCGCATCACGACCGGATCTTGACGACAAGTTGTGGTTTAAAATTGCATATTTTTTATTTTTCTTGTACAAAATGACAATCGTTTCACTAGATAAGACCCTTATGCCTCGTTTGGGATCATTTATAGTCCTTTGAAACTCCGTTGAAAAAAAATGTTAAGTGTTGAATTAAGTGTTAAGTGTTGGGCTCTATTGAAGTCCATTAAAATGAGAAAAATCCTGCAATGTTTTCCTCAAAAAACATAATTTCTTCTCGACTGAACAAAGAAAGACATCAACATTATGGATGACATGGTGGTGAGTAAATTATCTGGATTTTTCTTTTAAGAAAATGGAATATTCCTTTAAGAGTCTGATAAAAATTACAAAATTTACAAGAAAACATGTTAGATGCAGTTTGGGATTTGTTTGGGAGCTGTTTAATTTTACTCTGACATGCAATAAACTCATATCACGAATTGCACGCAGAGATGTTTAAAAAAAAACTAAAATTAAACATGCAATAAAATACTGCATGAAGAAAATCTTAATAAAAGAGAAGTCATTAATATAGTTACTGTTTAAAAAAGTGTTGTTCTTTTTTTATAACAAGAAGAAAATGTGAGAACAAGAAGTCCATGAAGATAAAACCAAGAGTCATCAAATTCTCAAGTATGAGACCCATTTGGATTGCTTTTAATATAAAACCTGCTCATAATTAAAGTGCTTAAAATAATTTTAAATGCTTATGTCAAGCAAAAAGTTTCGTTAGTCAATGTGTGTTTCTGAAAATCAAATCCTAGGTCGTGAGGTTGAGGAACAACAAACATCTTCATCAGTTCATTCACTTGTTCTACATTTTAAAACGTCATCTGCAATGGAAACTGAGGAAAATGTATTAAATACAAGTTATTATAAAGGCCCTTGGACTTCAAACAATTACGCATTCATTAACTATGAAAGCAAAGCATTTACGGTCTACATATGGATCATCTTAAGCCTTGAATCTTTCCTCCTCTGTTTGGCAATTTACACCATTTTCTTTCTCACCAAATCTAGTCAAGGTAGTGCTCCGGTATTTGGCATAAATTTACTCGTTTCAGACCTCATACAGACTGTTTGCTTTGTCATTGTTTATTTTCAAAGTCTTCTTCTTGCTGATTATGTTTTAGTTGTGTCTTTTTTGGCTTTTCTGTACTTCATGACATGTATTGCTGTAGAAAGATATCTTCTGATTGCTCATCCGATTTGGTACAGACATCGTCATCCAGTAAAATGTCTCGTCTGTACTTCTCTGACTGGCTGGTTGCTATCGTGCATTTTCGTTTTGCTTGTTTTGTGGTGGTCTATCCTGTTATTTACCATTACCTTCTTTTACTACCTGGTGATAGTTTTCTGTTTTATACAGGTAGGTGCATGCAGGGCTCTCTCTCAGTCACAGTCGATCACTTCTCTAAAGAGACGATTGGTTATAGCGACTCTGTTATTTGTATTGCTGAGTTACACATTTACCATCCTTCCCTTTGCTATTACATTTTTTGTAGTGGATTATTTTAATTCTATGCTCCTTTTCGATACAATCAGGATTGTAATGGCTTTGTTTATGTTAAACCCGATTGTGGATTGTTTGTTGTATGTGTTGATGAGGACTGATGCCGGGGATGCTTTCAGGACACCTCGCTGCTGTTCCAGATGGAGAGAAATTCAGAGTGAAACTCAGCTCACAAACTTAACCGGTGTACGCAGTCATCATGTGTGATCACAGTGATATTATGTTTCAATAACAAATAGTTAAGTGCATATTTTGTCTGATGATATGCACATGACAAGCACAACTTCTGTAAGTGTCAAAATATCAAATATGTGTTGTGTAAAATAATGTAATGCAAATTGTCCTACCTCATGAATTGTATATAATTTACTATGCAACCCTTAGAACAATAACTTGTTTTATGATATTTACACCACAGCTTTACAACCATTCAATTAAAATAAAATGATGTATGCATGATGATATACAATATGTTACTTATATTGCATGTGTAAGAAAGACACATACAGTACACAATATTGTAGTAGTAGTTTATTAAAGTAGAGTAGAAAAGCAAAAAAAATATGTATTAGAAAGAATAATAGAATAAAAAGTGGTCACTAGGGCTTTTCTCAAGATTGCAATGGGATTTTTGGACTTGGTGACCATGATAAAAACTGGGGCAGTACTGTTTCTCTGGTGTTTACTGAAGACTTGGTGTGCTTTTGATTTAGATTATTAGTTGTGAACTTTGTGCAACTTTTTACAGTCTACCACCAATTGTAATAATAAAACTTTTTAAGTGAAAAAAATATTTTAATATTCTAACTTCAGCATGAGAACGGCCCATGAAAGAAGTCTATGAATTTTTTATGAGTAATATTTTGTAATCCTGCAACGCAACACACGTCAAGCTGGTTTTGGACAAATAAAATTTTGTGTTGATTTCTGATACGGATATTTGACTGTCAGATATTGTGCTGTGATTTTGCTGCATACAAAGTAAAAATGCAGTACACATTCGCTCACTTTGATGCGCAAACACCTTAACTGCAAAATGTGCTTGTGTGGCTTCTGGGAGTTTTGTCTTCTTGCTAAATAATAAATCAATGCAAACTGAAAATGTAATTCCAATATCTCACGACATTTAATGAACTATTACGATAATACACAACTGACACATTGCTTTGAGAGAGGTTATACATTTCATCTGCATTTGTGTGTGTGTATTGGACAGAATCATTAGGGTGATTCTCACGAAACCATTGAAACACCACGACACTAATGATTTTAGCTTTAAAATGTGTAATATAGTAACATTAAAAAGCATCAGAATTAACACAATACTGTGTTCTACCTTGCACAATGTGTGATTTCAACATAAGAATTTATAATTTTAAATTTTATCTCATTTTCTGCTGAAATTCTCATTACCGCAATGTGTCCGGCTGTGTTTGAACATGCGTTATGTTGTAATTTATTCAAATTAACACAAAAATATTAAGAAAAAAATAAATGGATGTTTTGCTAGACTACTTTAGATGACAGAAAAAATATTTACTGAATATTCATGTATAATAATAATGAAGAAAAATTAGGAAAATGAAGTGTCCATGCCTGATGTTCTCATCCTCCGCAACACTTTTTGAGAACAGTTTAAGCACACATACAGAACTTTAATAAAGTTTGATTTTGAGTGACCAAGCACATGGACCAGTTACTTCAAGATGGCTACCAGGTAAAATCATTTTTTACAGTTAATTTGAAATATTGTCTTGTCAGAATGCTTACACGACATTTTGATTATCATTACCGCAACAGCTTAATGCTTATTAAATGTTAATTTAATTAATAGAAGCATAATACTTTGATTTTAAATGCATGTGCAGAATCTCCAAATTATGTCCTTTTAGGTTTGTCATGTCATTTTGAAAATATGTCAGTGTTGATGTTTTCTGACTGTTGCGGTAATGAGATTTTTTAGGACTAATTTTTGATGTTACAAAAAGTGTTAAATGATAAGTAAAAGTTTTTAAATTAATGTTCCCATTTACTCCAGACTTTGTTTTTCAATGTCTGGTGGGAAAAAAAGTAAATTTAAGCAATTTTTACATTTTCATGCTTGACATTTTTAAAACCAAGTTTTCGTGAGAATCCCCCATTAGCAGACATTTCAGGAATCTTCTATGCCATTTTCCTGTTGCAATAACGCATTATAATAATTTGCTTTACATATAAGCCATAACATGTTTGAAAGCAGCATCAATAATTCTGTCCAAGCAATCGAACATTACAGAAATATCTGCAGTATGTAAATCTAGAGAGATAACATTCGATAAGCTCTTCTAAAGTGTCCTACTGTACCAACAGAGAGCAACATAAAAGGAAGAAAATTTGATAAACTTTAAGATAAGATAAACAGATAAGAGGTCCTACTTGTAATTTATTAAAAATGTAATTTGTTTAATTTAATTAGTTTAACGTATTAGTTCATATTAATTATTAAACCTTTAATATTTGTCTTTTATTATATTCTTTTTCTACACGTCTACAATGATAATAATGAAACCATTGCACAATAACGTTTTCAGAATATCTTGTTTTGATTATAAAACAATCACATCTACACCTTTAGAAAACGGTACAACAGCTGTCAACAGGGCAGTAAAAATAGTGTCGGCCAATCAAAATGTCCTCTTCCTTACAGATTTGACACGGAGGTCAGCCATAAAAGAGTTGTTCGAGCAGCCTTATCTGATTGAACTGGACACTTGTTTATGTTTACCAAAATCCAGTCCCAATGTAGGACACCCTCCTCCAAGGCACTTGGCTTTCGTTTAAGAATATATTGTTAAAAATGTTTTACTGATATGACGTATTTAATTTATTTTTCTATGTTACATCAACATTGACAGTAAAACTAAAAATTCTGCTCTGAGAGCAAGATGTCCTGTCCCGGTGTTGCCATGAGTGCACCTTAAAAGAGAAAGAGAGAGCATATCAAGGTCACTTTTCGAGAAGAGACGTTAAGAGATGGTTCTTTTTATTTAGCTTAATCAAACAGGTTTCCTTCATTAATATTTTGCAAATAATTTGAGTGACAGACGTCATATTTCATTTATTTTTCTTTGTGACATTTTTTTCTACTCTGCTGTTTTTTTACGAGACGGATGAATGTAAACTGATAACATTTTTGTATACCCTATATTATACAATTTGCACAAACTTTTTTTAAGTAAAATGTACTGCTTTTATAAAGTACAACTTACCTACTAAAATCAAATAAAATCTACTTAATAATGCATGAAATCATATGTTAAATAATTAAGTAAATGTTACTTCATTTTTTTAGAAGATTAAAGAAATCATATTTACTGTTTCTTATTTTCTTTAACATACAGTAGTTCTATGCACTTAGTTATTTTTAGTGTTATAAATTGCAATATAACACAAAATTCATGACTGACTATAAGTTTAATAAACTTGATTCTGAAAAGAAACGCGCACAAACTGCATTTTTGACATGCATTGTCAGCACTGTGAAGAGAAATACAAAATAATGTTCCTGGAAAGAAACACTGATCACCTGAACGGTGACTTCACAAAATTATTATTTACAACAAAACAACATCAATAATATAAGAGCTTAAACATTTATGCCCCTTTTTAAAAAATATTTAAGTAGTTCAAGTTCTTATCAGGTCTTATTCTGTGATAAAGCTTAAAAATAAAAAAAATATTCAGGCACAAAGGATTGTGGGTATTCCTTACAACATGTGCAAATAAATTTAAGTTAATTTTACTTGATTTTAGTTTAATGTATTTAATATTGTTAAGTTAAATTATCTAAGATTTTTTTACCTGAATGTGCTAAAGTTTTTGATTAAAATGTACTTAATTATTTTATGTGCAGTGATTATAAAACAGGTAAATAATACAAGAAAATATCTAATAAAACTTACTATTCCCACACAGTTCATTTTCTACATGAATTAATTGTGTATTTATCATCATTTACTTAGTAAAATCTAGTTCTCAATAAATATTAATATTATTATGTAGAAATTATGAGAGTTAATCATAATATATATTACTACACCAAAAGTTCATTTTTTCATTGTAGATAACTGGGCGCACACAGTGATGAGATATTTTAAGCGTGAATGGTTTGGTGCGAAATGGACACTTTCGGTAGTTGGGCGACAAAAAACAGTCCTGCCCAGACCTGTAGTGCAGCATGGCAAAAAAAGTGAAAACACGAAATAGAGTTGAATTTATATGGACTCTAAAGTGAGCCAAGTGGGATGGATTTGAGAAGGCAGCAGCATGGAAGGTTAAAGTTTAATTTACTATGGCATTCCTCCAGTGGAATGGATGTGACTGATGGTGCTCTGACAAGTGAAGAGACAAATGTGATAAATTAGAGAAAAAGTGGGTGGGTCCATTATTATTGGTCTGAAATAGTGAGTGGGGCTTGTCCCGACGCCTATGTGAAAACCCTTTGAATTTAAGCTACTGTATTACACACCTGTTGACTTTGAAACAAAGCATTTAAGGTCTGCACAAGCATCATCTTTTACATTCTTTATTTGGTTTAGGGTTAATCAACATCTAACTCAGGGCTAAAATGTACTTAGACATACTGTAGGTTAATTAATAAACTGTTTACAATCTTTACACCATGGCTAACACATGCATGAAAGAATAACTCTTTATCTGACAACTATTGATAGCTAACATTACCCACAGTAATTTAATGTTTTTATTTAATGCACATTTAAGATGACCATTAATGTTATTACATAGTCACTACATAGTCGTTGATATAAATAGCTTCATTTTTGCATATAATACAAGTGGTGAAGGGTGTAAAAATGTAAAAGAAAATATTTTAGGCTGTTATTTTATATTTATGACAAGACCACCATGTAATATTACACACCATAACCAAAGTGGAGAAAATAATCATTTATGTGCATGTCTGTTATAAACATCAACCCAAAATTACCTTACCTTTTATAGGTTTGAGATTTTGTAAGGACAACAACACAATCTTATATTATAGTGCATTGGATCCTCACCTCCACATGAAGAAATAAAATGTAAATATCTAGTCACATATGCATTGTTAACGCTAATCATTTTGTTATGTTACATACCTCTGCTCGTTTACTTCTCCACATGGATTTTGGTTACAGTAGCTGTGTTTTCATTACAGATTGGTAGGTTTATTAATAGGCCTATCACACCCATCGCACTAGGCATTATTTTTAATCCTAGGAAACGTAAGAGTTTTAACCAAACATTAGTGCAAAGAAAAACCTTTTATGTAGCAACGCATATGGGTGATTCTCGCGAAATTAGACTTATGAGCTGTCATGAAACATTTTGATAAAAAAGTAAATGCTATCAAAATAAGAAGCATACAGTTACAAACATCTCTTCATGTACTTTTTTGCACATGATTTCAAATGACATCATAAGAAAAAAAAATTACCCACATTTAAGGGGAAAATTGTCATTACCGCAACGTGTCCATGACTGGATTTGGGTTCTTTGACATGGAAATATTTATAATTAAAAATATAAGGAAAGCTTTAGTGCATGTTGGTGATCATTGGTAAATGTAAAGACAATAATAAGGAATATAAATGTGTCCAAGACCAATTTTCTCATCCTCCGCAACAATTTCAGCCCTCAAGGAACTAACATTTTCAAAAAACAATAGTTAGAAGGGACATAATTGACTGTGACACTCAAGATGGCTACCAGGTAAGCAGTTCTTATTTTCCTCTCCAGATAAAAGTTGAAATTTTGTTTGTTATAGTACCTAGACAACGTTTTAGTTCTCATTACCGAAACACATGAAATGCATATATTTAATGTAATATCATGTTGCGGTAATGATACGTTTTGATAATGATAATCTAAAAATGTAAATAATTCTATAGGAATTCTTTTTTAATTCTCTAAAAATAATGGTTATAGTAAGTTCGGCTTCATGGGCTTTTAAAAAAAATCTGATGCTGGACACCTTCTAAGTCTGGATTTTGTGAGAATCACCCATGGCATTTCTTGGAGTTAATAGTACATTATTTTAAATCAAAAGATATGTAGAAGTGTTATTCAAAAATTATTGGCAATGAAAAACTTCTTATCGTTGGGAGCAGACATGTACTGATGTGTTTCTGGAAGGTTTTAATAAAGTACATACAATAGCACGTTGCCATTGCCATTTTGCGAAATACACCTCTTTTTGATTTTTTCAATTAGCAATGTCGATTTGCGCAATTTGACGGGTAAAGGAAATGCAGCTACTGTCGTCGTGTAAGGTACACATTGCATGAAGTATAGACTTCATTTGGCGATTCACAGACCACTTGGTGATGTCAAAGTACTACGAGAGCGATTCGAAAGCAGACTTCTCCGTATGATTTCTCGATTCGTTCTCGCTGTATGTTGATGTCATTCACTTGTCGGTTCTTGTGACACTACCTTAAGCCGAATAAACCAGTCTGCTTTTCAGTAACTTTTTACAGTGTACAACATATAGCACATTTCACATTTACATTAACACTTTTATCCACAGCGACAGAAACAGTGCATTACGAGATATAATATTTTTATCAGTATGTGAGTTCGATCTCATGACCTTTGTGCTGTTAGCGCAATTCTCCACCATTGAGCTAAACTGCTTTATATCACAGTTGATTATTGGAACATAAAAATTTAATTAATGAATGCAGAAAGAAGAGATCTCTCAAACCTGGGTCACATCAGAAATGGTTGTGCAATGTGAACTCTGACTTTTCTTTGTCCGGGAGCGGCAGTGCCTGAAGCATCCAGGAGCGTCACGTCTCAAAAACACGTACATAACACAGTCCACAAGTGGGTTTAGCATCAGAAGTTTCTCAGCAATGTTGAGCAGAAGATTATTTTTAATGTTAAATATTAAATACAGCATCAGTGCAATACTATAGGGAATGACTGTGAAGGTGTAGCTCAGGAGTACAAGCAGCAGAGTCGCCAGAACAAACTGCTTTTTTAGGGACGTGACTGCTTTGGAATGAGAGAGAATCCTGCAGACACGTGTGAAACTGAAAACGATCACAATGTAAGCGATGACAATTATTGTACACAATAGCGAAAGATAGAAATTCCTAAAAGCCCACCGAAACAATAACAGGACTGCAGATACAAGCCAACCGGCCAGTGAAGTATACCAAAGACATTTCACAGATTGATGAGATTTGTGCCAAACAGAATGGGCGATGAGAAGATATCTCTCTACGGCTATACATGTCAGGAAATACAGATTAGCGAGAACACCCCAAAACCACATATACAACGCAATTTGAACCACTTTAACACCATTTGAAAAACTCCAGTTCAAGAAATCAGAAATGTCAATAAAAAATGAACAAACAATCTGTAAGAGATCTGAAGTGAGCAGATTTATGACAAAAACTGGCGCGACTCCACCGGATTTGAGATAATAAATAGCACGAATTGCCAAGCAGATCATGGGAAGTTCGATGCTTGTGATGGCCGATGTGTAGGCAAAGTTTATATACGACTGGTCCAGAAAGTTCTCGGTGATGTTCTTGCTCAGATCAGAAGTATTGGAAGTGAAATCAGTACTGCCGTTGTGCCGAGTCCCATTAAACTCCAATAATGAGGACCCGAGAGTCTCCATCATCTTGAAATAGATCTTGAAGATTCAGTCAAAATGATTTGTCCTCAACTTTGAACTCGTCTTCACCGATAGAAATGCCACACCTAGGATTTAAAATTATACAAATCCAACATGGTATTGACAAATGATATTACAAAATTACATTATATGTGAACCAATCTGTGAAAGTAGCAATTTACTGTTTTCTACACTCTAAGAAAGAATGTGTTCACAATTTTTTTTTACTTCAGCAATTTTTTTATTTTAATTTTTTACTTCAGCAAATAAAACATAGCATGGCTTGACAAACTAGGGGTGGGCCGATCCTATATTCAGTAGCAATATTAGTCTGATATTGGTGAAAATGGCCTGATCGAATATTGTAGAAGTCGGGGAGTACAATCCGATTCAATACCAACATGGACCTTGTCGTGGCAACTTGGTGTAAACCGCAACTTGCTGAGCAACACAAATTTGCACAAAGTTGGACTTTAAATTGTCCAAAGTTACACATTTTTGATTTTTTATGCTGACTAACTAAAAATCTTGCTACTAGTCTGAAATATCAGCCCAGTCTCACAAAATGTTGTTTTATAGTCACATATTTTTTAATTCTTATTTCGTGCTATTATCGCGTTTTTTCGTGATCGTATAATGAATTCCTGTTTTCGTGTGATTATCACGTATTGGCTACTCACCTGTTTTGTCCTATTTTCTTACCATTGTCGCTTCGGTTTAGGGTTAGATTTACATAAAATGACATCCCTAACCAAACCCAGCTCTAACCTTAATGCCAGTCGACATATAAAACATAAATCAGAAAAAAAACAATACATAAAGTGACATTCTAATGCAAGCACCAAATCTAACCCTAAACCGAAGCAACAATGGTTAAAAATAGGAAAGGGCAGTTGAGTAACCAATACGTGATAATCACACAGGAATTCGTTATACGATCATTAAAAAAATGCAAAAATTAATGATAATAGCAGGAAAAAAGAATTTAAAAAATACTTGACTATATCATGAAACATTGTGAGACTGGCTAGGAAATATTTAAATAAAAGGAAGCAGCAGTATTGCACCATGTTTCATTGAGTCATTTTTTGCACAGTAAAATGTTTGAGTTCTGGAGCTCTGTTTAAGCATGATGCTTTTTGAAGAGCTAACAAATGTGTTATTTGCAGCTTCTTTTAATAAAAGGGCGATAGAAATTGTATTGAATCGGTATTGACGGATACTCAAGGTCGTGATATCGACATCGGTATCAGACATGAGAAAGTGATACCGACCCAGCCCTATGGCAAACAATATGTTCCTCTGGCATTTACAAAACTATTACAGTTTAACACAATCCTCTGCATTGTATCACGTGTTTTCTGCCCTCAATTATTTCTCTTTTTTTTTAGCAATAAATGCAGCCATTTCAAGCATAAAGTAATTTAAGACATGCTTTTATTCGGCGTTAAATAATGGCGCAATTAGCAGTCATAACAAATGCTCAAACATGCATACAGTTGGCATCTAGTCATAGTTGGGGGCGTGGTCTGTCATGGCGAGGGTGGAGTCGGCGTGGGGAAAAACACAGCAAACATCGTGTGTATTTGAATGACAAAACTGTTGCGAGTCACTTACGCCTGCCGACTGGCTACGGTACAATGCAAAATTAACTGCATTAGCTTATGATTGCCCTTATTTAATTAATAAAACTGGGTCAATGACCCAACCAAATGGCCGGAGGTGTCGCTTCCAGACATATTTTGTTATCTGGTTGAATCTCCAGGTAAGACATCACGGTTGCGTAGCGAAAACATTAGCCTATAACTCAAAAAACTTTTGTATATGTTGCATACTATAACTCCATAAAACCTTGTCACTTACCAATTGTACGTATCAATTCACTCCAAACTATTAATCTTTTTGCAAAACGTTGATCAGTAGTACGAAGTTGCCGAGGGACTGTGCTGACAGTTATCCATAACTTACAGACTGCAGTCTTTATTGAATGTTGACTTCAAACTACTCCATAGGTTCACAGCTCGCGCGCGTCATTATATAGCGATTGGTCTATCAAGCGACCCTTCAGCTGATAACGCTAATGCGAATAAGACGTCCCCTATGAAAAGCAACTTTAGGAATCTTGTAGTAGTATTTTGGGCACCCCAGTTTCACGAAATTTCGTTATATAGTCGCATTTTTTTATATTCTTTTTTTGTGATATTGTCACGAATTTCCACGTTTTTTTGTGATCGAATAACGTATTCCTGTTTTTGTATGATTATCACGTATTGGTTACTCAACTGCTTTTTCCCATTTTTAAACCATTGTCGTGACAGTTTATGGTTAGATTTACATAAAATGACATCCCTAACCAAACCCAACTCTAACCCTAAAGCCAGGCGACATAAAAAATAGTATAAACCAATACATAAAGTGACATTCTAATGCAAGCACCAAATCTAACCCTAAACCGAAGCGACAATGGCTTAAACATAGGAAAAAGCAGTTGAGTAACCAATATGTGACAATCACACGAAGACAGGAATTTGTTGTGCGATCACGAAAATACGCGGAAATTCATGACAATATCACAAAAAAAGAATAAAAAAATACGTGACTATATCAAAAAACCTCGTGAGACTGGGTAGATTTTGGGACATACTACAGAAGTACGTAGATGTATTACTTCAATTCATAATTTGTTAGTTTATTGGCGGTACAGAAATCGACACAGCAACTCTTCGGCATGATTGTCCCTTGTATTTCAATTAGTGCCAATGCAATGTTTTCCCAGACCAACCGTCTATATTGGTAAAACGCACAGCATGAATCATTTCAATAATCTCCTCTCAAAAACTTTGGGCCCTATTTTAACGATCTAAGCGCATTGTCTAAAGCGCACAGCGCAACGTCTAAATGGTCTGTCCGAATCCACTTTTGCTAATTTAACGACGGGAAAAATGGTTTTTGCACCGAGCGCATGGTCGAAAAGGGTAGGTCCTATTGTAATGGAAGTACTTTGGGCGTAACGTGCAGTAAACCAATGAGAGTCACAGCTCTCATTCCCTTTAAAAGCAAGTTGCGCTGGCGCTATGTCTAATCCCTATTTGGATGACTATAGGGCTCTATACAATAAATCCGTGAGGTAGCATTAAAAAAAAACCATTTAAAAACAGACGCATTTGTTCAAAGCAAAGCATTTATTTACTTACCAGGCTGCAGGAGAAGCAGCTATTTGCGCCTTATTACGTCTCATAATTAGTCCTCATTTATGTCCAAGAGAATCAATAATAATCTTTTACATTCAATTCTTTAATCTTTCATATTTAAAAGCCTTTTTGTGCTGCTGCGCATTCATGTGCTTTGTGATAAGCAAACCCGCGTTGTCCTCCCGTAAATAGGCGCATTTTACTAATGCGCTCTTTAAATAACAACAAACATATTGCGCCATTGACTTTAGACTTTAGACCAGGTTTTTGTTGGTTAATGGCGTAGTCTATTTTAGTTGCCTTAAAATAGCAACGCGCCAACAATGCGCCTGAACACACCTCGTTTTCAGACCAGAACGCCCATGGGCGCAAAAGGGGGCCCAAATGCATTTGCTATTTAAACAACGCGGCGCTAAACTTGAAAATTAGGGTGGAAACTAGTGAAAGACACTTGCGTCGCGCATTGCGCTGCATTGCGCCGAGTGTAAGATAGAGCCCTTTGTGTCTGAAAGCGCAACTCCTAGAAATGCATATGCAAAGTCAGTCGCAAAAATAACTACATCACACCTTTTCAGCGCTAATTATCGACTGTGTGTTTTAAGAAAATCCCAACAGTCGTTATTTAACGGCAAAATGATGGTTTGCGCTGGTGCAAGCTGTTAGTAAATCTGGCCCTATGTGTGATTTTGTGTTGATTTTGTGTTGAAATAATACACAAGTTGTGTTGCTCCAATAATAACACAGAGATGTGATTCTGGGACAACACATTTTGTTTTTAAGAGTGTACATAAAACCATACCACATAATGTAAAAAACATTATGTAAAAATATAACCTTGACATCTCAAATATTGAAATCAATGTGAAATCAATGAGTTATATCACACTTTGATGCTCATAATCTTAAAATAACATCATGAGACTTTAGTCTGGATTTCACAGACAGGTTCACAATTATTAAAATAGGCAGACATGTAAGTAAATCCAAATATAAAATCAATAAACTGATCAACTCTATTGGCCTTATCTTAATTTAACTGTTTAAGCATATTTTATAAACTTTTTTTAAAATCTGTCATTGCAAGTTATTTTCTGTTGAGAAAGCTTAAACATGTCTCTTAGTCTAGGACCTTAAGCCGTGTATGTAAAATGCTTTAAATTGTATCTAAATTACATCTCAAAATAAAAGGTGACAGCTGCATGTCGCATGCTACTGTACTAAAATGTATAATATTCATGCAGAAATACTGTACAAAATAATATGATCCTACCTTTACATGCATGATCTACTAACCCATCCTTTACAACACAAGAGATCTGAGTTCACATCATGTGATATTAGGAGGGCTCCGCACATCTGTTCAGTAACACTAGCAAAGAGCTTTAAACAAGTTAGGAGATGAGGTCAGTGTTGTCCTCTGTGAACCACCCCAGTTACCACACCCTGAGCATCATTAGCAGACATTCTTCTGTGCCATTTTCCTGTTGCATTAATGCATTTTAATCATTTGCTTCACATATAAGCTCACAGACTTTGCTTGGATGCTGCTTTCAAACAGGCTAAAGTAATCGAATATAATGCAATTTACAAAACTATCCATGTAAATCTACTGACGAGATTACATTTGATACGTTCTTCTAAAGTGTCCAACTAGGGAGCGACATGAAAATTAGATTTACATGTTATGTTAACCAGATAAGAGGGCCCAATTATAATTAATTAACAGTTAAATAAGTTTTAAGTTATTTATCAGAATTTTAACTGAATTAACTACGCCTCAAAACAAAGGATGTTGAATGGGAATTTGGTATAGGAACAGGAATTGATAGACATGCCATTATCCAGGCATTATTTATTAATACTTTAACATTTGTCCTTTATTATATATATTTTTTCTAAACTTCTGCAGTAATACTTATGAAACCATTGCACAATAAAGTGCAATATTCAGAATATCTTTTGATTATAAAACAATCAGATCTACACCCTCAGAAAACAGCACAAAAGCTGCCAATGGGGTGGTACCCTTTACAAACCCCTTCATGGTAAAGACTCCATATTAGTACCAAATGTACATATCTGTACCTAATTGGTACATTATTAGGACCTTTTTAAAGTGTACTGCCCCAGTGACAGCTTTTGTACTGTTTTCTGAGAGTGTACAGTATATGCAGCACAAGTTATTTAAAATGGCGTCATATATAATTCAGAATTGGGTGCAGTTATAAAACCAACAAATGCAAGATAATAAACACCTATCAGTGTGATATTAATATTAAATGAATGCCGAGATCAATATTTTCAATTTATTTTATAATGCAGCCACCACTCCTCATTTTAGAGTCATTTATGCTTTTAGAAAAGTATTTTCTAGACAATCTAATGGACAAAACTCCATTAATACCAATCTTTTTCACACCCTTTCCTGTTGATCTGTATTAATAGGTTTTACCAAAAAATCACTAAACTTAAAACGGTAGCACTTTATTTTACAGTACGTGTACTTACCTTGTACATATATGGTAAATAAGTTGTACTTACCGACAAATGTGTGGTACTTACTTTTAGGTATCTACATGGTAATTAACTGGTATCATTACTGTACTTACCAGGGGTACATACTTGGTAGTTATTATGTAACTCTAGATAAATAAACTTAACCGGTGTAAACAGTCATCATGTGTGATTACAATGATATTATTTTTTTGTAACAAATAATTTAGTGCATAATTCACCTGATGATATGCACATGACAGCGGTCACATCTGTTTGTGGGTGTGGTTCTAAAAATGTTTTGATGCATTTGTACGGTGATGCTGTCTGTTGTGATAGTGTGCTTTAATCACTTGTAAGTAGTTTATGTGAATGCATATTGTTCCAAAGCTGCGTTACAGAAAATGCATCCTTATATTAAAAAATACAGATAATTAGCAAACCAGGGATGCAAACTACTTAACTTAAAGGTGCAGTGTGTAATTTTTTAGAAGTATCTCTTGACAGAAATGCAAAATTATATACAAAACTACATTATCAGTGGTGTTTCATAATGAACCCTTATGTGTTTATTACCTTAGAATGAGACGTTTTTATCTACATACACCGAGGGTCCTCTTACATGGAAGTCGCCATTTTGGGCCGCCATGTTTCTACAGAAGCCCTTAACCGACAAACTTTTTTATTAAGTTGTCTCCAACGATCATATGTTTGTCAGGGGTGGCTATCATAGCTTCTCTATGTGTTTCAAAAGCGCGGGATGAACAGTGGACTGAGCCGTTGGTTGCAATTCGCAACCTCACCACTAGATGCCGCTAAAATGTACACACTGCACCTTTAAGGTGAATTTTGCTGTTTTTTTTAGATTATTGATATGCAATGATATTTGCATGTGTAAATTATCTTGAAGTATATCTTGAAGTAAATCAAATATTTCTTTACATGTCTATAAAGGAAGCAACGAATATGATTTACTTATAAAACAACTTCTGTTAGTGTCAAGATGGTTTGGGGCAAATAAAACTCATTCTGAAAATTTTGTGGCCTCAGGGAGTTTTGTCTACTTAGATGCTAAATAATAAATCAATTCAAACTGAAAATGTAAGTACAATATTTCAGGACATTTAATGAACTACAGTATTATGATAATACACACCTAACACATTGCTTTTAAAGAGGTTATACATTTCATCTGCATTTATGTGTGTGTGCAGTAATAAGTTTAATTTATTAATGAATTTTTAATTCATTAAAACAGAAAACGGTACAGAACCTGTCAATGGGGCGTTTTACCCTTTTAATAAATACACCTTTGTAAAGACTTCATATTAGTACCTCAAATGTAAATATCTGTACCAAATGTATACATATCAAAGTCGTTGTTTCAACATACAGAACGGGGGACACACTTCTTTATAAAGTGAGAAACAGACTGAACAACTAAAACCTATTTGAAATAGACTAACACAAGACTGTCTACAACTACAACTGAACATACCTATTCTTTTTTCCTACTATGGAAGTGAATGGGGCTCATGGTCGGTTTGGCTACAAACATTTCTTAAAATATCTTTCTTCGTGTTAATCAGAAAGAAATACATTTATACAGGTTTGTAACAACATGAGAGTGAGTAAATTATGACAGAATTTTCCTTTTTGGGTGAAGTAGCCCTTTAAAAAGACATGCTGTGACATCTGGGGAGGGGGCATTGCCCCCTAATAACCCCCCCTTGGCAACGGGCCTGATATATAGTTTAATTTATTATGGCATTCCTCCAGTGGAATGGATTTGCCTGATGGTGCTCTGACAAGTGAAGAGACAAATGTCCTAAAATAGAGAAAAAGTGGGTGGGTCCATTATTATTGGTCTGAAATTGTGGGTGGGTCTTGTCCCACCCACATATAATGGTGGGATAGTCACAACATTTTTGGCTCATTTTCTGTGGCATTCTCACGGATTGGTTACTCAGCTGTTTTGTCCTATTTTCTTACCATTGTCGCTTCAGTTTAGGGTTAGATTTACATAAAATGGCATCCTTACCCAAACCCAACTCTAACCCCAACGCCAGGCAACAATTGTTTAAAGTTTAGAAAATATAAAACAATAAATCAGAAAAAATAGTATAAACCAATACTTAAAGTGACATCCTAATGCAAACACCAAATCTAACCCTAAACCGAAGCGACAATGGTTTGAAAATAGGAAAAAGCTGTTGACTAACCAATCCGTGAGAATGCCACGGAAAAATTCTGTGACTATCCCATGGAACTTTGTGAGCTCACAAAACACTTTGAATTTAAGTTATTACACACTTGTTGACTTTGAAACAAATCATTTAAGGTCTGCACAAGCATCATCTTTTACATTCTTTATTTGGTTTAGGGTTAAGGCGGGCGTACACGGTGCGATTTTTGCTGTCGTAGGAGCTCGCATGCGATTTTTTTTTCTCAGGACCAAATCGTTCATGCTCGTATGGTCGCGGCTCGCACCGTGTGAGAGGAATTACGAGCCGAGCCGAGCAGGTTACGAGCACCTTACGACCTCCCGATAATTTTTAAACATGTCAAAAAAGTTCGGGAGCTGTCGGTATAAATTCGTAGTGTTGGTGCGGGTGAACGAGACGATCTGGCAAAGCACTTGAAGTTAACCAATCAGAATGTACAAAACACAGAAGAAGAAAGACAAATGTGGCACTGCTACCTCAAATCTGGACGACAACTCTATATAGCTATATGTTTCGCGCACACACACACTCCGGTGACCGGACATCATGACAAATGACAGGTCCTTTCAGTGACGACCTCTTGATCAGCTTCTTTGCCTGAAAAACCTGTCATACGTGTTTTTGTGATGTCCGGTCACAGCTTTGGATGTGTGCGGAAACAGGAGAGAGTGTAGATTAAGCTATAAAACGAGGGCTACTTTTTGATATTAAAACTTTTTTGTTTTACTTTGTAATACTGTTGATTTTTCTTTACTTGTTAATATGTTTATCATTATTTACAATCTAAACATAAAATAAGCCAACTAAAATATGTAATAAATAAATATAAAAATTATTAGACTCCGTGCAGAGACCACTGGTTTAAACAGTAGGATGGACAAAGAATGTCGCAATTTTGTGTAATCCAAGCTGTGCCAAAGTCGCTGTTGTACAGTTTCATAAATGAATGGATATTAAAAGGGCTGTCACGACAGAGAATAAAAAGCAACGGAATGTCCATGTTTAATAGGCTATAAGATATGCATTTATTGTTTTACACTTTTAACTCATATAATAAATGCAAAATAAATTGTCAATGAACAAGAGACTATTAAACATGATGATCATACGCGGAGACGACGTTTTCCAGATTATTATGGAGCTTCTGCTTTAAAAAGAGCTTAAACGTTTTTGTTCGGTGTTTTTTACCCATATATATATATTTTTTACATATTTTCGACCAAAGGAACACATGATATAGCCCAATGTACGTTGTTATGGTAGCCTAAACTTGTTCTGAAATGATGAGAATATTTAAATGACTAAAAATGTAGGCTATCTCTGAAACTTTATTTAAATAATGATTAATTTGTTTTCATACTATATTGGTATGTATTAATTTACATAGGCCTACTGAGAAAATGCCATATATTAATATGCAATGCCTTCTGTATGGCATTTATTTTGTACAGTTACAGGAGCACAAATGCTGCGTGCTCACTTTTACTTCAAGACCCCGCATTGACCGAGGGTCCGCGTACATTTGCACTAGACAATGCAAACAATCCTAGACAATGTGCTTAATATTACATTAAATGATTTTCGTTTTACAAATTAATATTTGGCTGTAGATGTATTGTCTAAATAATTTAATCATAAAGGGAAAGACGTGTTACGTTATCTTACCTTGCGTTTTACCTCAATTGCTCCTCATTCTGCATTTACAAATAAATAAATATGCCCACTGAATTTGTTTTTAAACGTCATATTTATAAAAAAGCAACAATATATGTAACATTAATAATACCAATATAGATGTTTACTTGGCACTACAATCATGATATATTAAGAAGATAAAACCGCATATGCGCTAGCAAGAAAAACCACTGCCAGAGAAATTCCTTCACCGCCACAGCACTAGACCTATATTGCAATTTCGGAATGCATAAATAGAAATACAAAAAAACAGAAACAGTTTTCTGCACAAAAGCCAATATCTTTGCCGTATTCTTCTTGTTTTATTTTTTGTACATTCTGCCACTCACAGGTGCGAAATTGCTTACGTCAGAATTCCTCAAGTCCTACAGTAAAATCTTGTCGTGTGTGACTGCATACAAATTATTTTCGCATAAACTCACTCGTGTCGTGTGCGAGAGCTCACGACGTTCCGACCGTCAGAATTCGCACCGTGTACGCCCAGCTTTAATCAACATCTAACTCAGGGCTGAAATGTACTTAGACACACTGTAGGTTAATTAATAAACTCTTTACAATCTTTACACCATGGCTAAAGCCCGGGATACACTGCACGATAATTGGCTGTCCCAGACGAAAGATTGCCATCGTGAAACTATCGCCGCGATTTCTGTTATCGTGGCTCTCCATTGGTGGTCCTATGTCGTACAGTGAGAGAGGTTCAAAGACGGCCGTTTTCCCGGTCTTGCGTCCAAAGATAGCCTACGATAGTTTTCTGGCAGTGTCAGAAATTCGGCATGATCACCGCACAGTGTGTTTGCTGCTACGACCTGCGCGCCGGTATTTGTTTACCACGAGCGCATGCTGGTGACGTTGCGCAACGTGACGCAGCCGCCGAAGCTTCCGTGTCATCATCGTACAGTCTACATGCCTGTCGTACCCGAGTTTAAACGATACATGTCGCACAGTGTGATAAGGTAATGATCTTATAAGAGGACAAAAATCATGCAGTGTATTCCGGGCTTAACACATGCATGAAAGAAGAACTCTTTATTTGACAACTATTGATAGCTAACATTACCCACAGTAATTTAATGTGTTTAAATAATGCACATTTAAGATTACCATATTACATAGTCACATACATAGTATTTATAGATATTAATAGCTTCATTTTGGCATATAATACAAGTGGTGAAGCGTGTAAAAATGTAAAAGAAAATATTTTAGGCTGTTATTTTATCATTATTACCAAAACCCAAGTGGAAAAAAACAATTATTCATTTGCATGTCTGATATAAACATCAACCCAAAATTACTTTAATTACCTTGTGTAGGTTTGAGATCAGATACATTAAAATATTGAACATAAGTATGGTATGAAAAATTGTAAGGACAACAACAACTTATATTATAGTGCATTTGGATCCTCACCTCAACATGAAGAAATAAAATGTAAATATGTAGTCACATATGCGTTGTTAACTTCTCCTGTGTTTCTATTACAGATTGGTGCAAAACTTTAGAGTTATTTTCGAAACTATTGCGAAACGCTGTTATGCATGTGAAACGTTTTTCCTCTCGCAATAAATCATTCCAAACATCATGTTGACTGATGTTGGTAGGTTTATTAACAGGCCTATCACATCCATCGCACTAGGCGTTATTTTGAATCCAAGGAAACGTAAGAGTATTAACCAAACATTAATGCAAAGAAAAATACAGTACATACAGTACCGCGTTTCCATTGCCGTTTTGCTAAACACACCTCTTTTTGTTTTTTTGACGGGTAAAGGAAATGCAGCTACTGTCGTCGTGTGCATGAAGTATAGACTTAATTTGGTGATTCACAGACCACTTTCGAAAGCAGACTTTTCGGTGTGACTTCTCGATTCGCTCTCACTGTATGTCGGTTCTTGTGGCGCTACCTGAAGTCAAATAAACCAGTCTGCTTTCCAGTAACTTTTTACAGTGTACAATGTATAGCGCATATCACATTTACATTAATGCATTCGGTAGACAATTTTATCCACAGCGACAGAAACAGTGCATTACGAGAAATAATATTTTTATCAGATTCTGAGTTCCCTGGGTTCGAACTCATGACCTCTGTGCTGTTACCACAATGCTCTACCATTGAGCTAAACTACTATATATCACAGTTGATTATTTGCACAAAAAAATTAAATTAATGAATGCAGAAATAAGAGTGTTTTCAGAGATCTCTCAAACCTGGGTCACATCAGAAATGGTTGTGCAATGTGAACTCTGACTTATCTTCTTTCGGGAGCGGCAGTGCCTGAAGCATCCAGGAGCGTCACGTCTCAAAAACACGTACATGACACAGTCCACAAGTGGGTTTAACATTAGAAGTTTTTCAGCAATGTTAAGCAGAAGATCATTTACAATGTGAAATATAAAAAACTGCATCAGCGCAATACTATAGGGGATGACTGTGAAGGTGTAGCTCAGGAGTACAAGCAGCAGAGTCGCCAGAACAAACTGCTTTTTTAGGGACGCGACTGCTTTGGAATGAGAGAGAATCCTGCAGACACGTGCGAAACAGAAAACTATCACAATGTAAGCGACGACAATTACAGTACACAACAGCAAAAAAAAGAAATACCTAAATGCCCACTGAAACAATAACAGGACTGCAGATACAAGCCAACCGGCCAGTGAAGTATACCAAAGACATTTAACAGAGTGATGAGATTTGTGCCAAACAGAATGGGCGATGAGAAGATATCTCTCTACGGCTATACATGTCATGAAATACAGATTAGTGAGAATACCACAAAACCACACATACAACACAATTTGAGACACTTTAACGCCTTTTGAAAAACTCCAGTTCAGGAACTCTGAAATGTCAATACAAAATGAACAAACAATCTGTAAAAGATCTGAAATGAGCAGATTTATGACAAAAACTGGCGCCACTTGACCGGATTTGAGATAATAAATAGCACGAATTGCCAAGCAGATCATGGGAAGTTCGATGCTTGTGATGACCGACGTGTAGACAAAGTTTATATACAAATGGTGCAGAAAGATCTCAGTGATGTTCTTGCTCAGATCAGAAGTATTGGAAGTGAAATCAGTGCTGCCGTTGGGCAGAGTCCCATTAAACTCCAATAATGAGGACCAGACAGTCTCCATCATCTTGAAATAGATCTAGAAGACTCAGTCAAATTTATTGAACTCGTCTTCACCGATAGAAATGCCACACCTAGGATTTAAAATTATACAAATGCAACATGGTATTGACAATGATATTACAGAATGACATTATATGTGAACCAATCTGTGAAAGTAAAGTTTTACTGTTTACGATTTATTGTTTTCTACACTCTAAGAAAGGATGTGTTATGCTTTTAAAACATTATGCGTAATTTTAACACATTATGGGCCAGATTTACTAAACTGAGTGTAAAGGGCTCGTTATAGTCGTGCGTAGGTCCTACAGCGTAGCAGCGACGGCGTAGGTTCCGCGTCAGTTTTCATTTATACTTTTGCGTCGTCGTCCGCATCGACGTGCAAACACACGCGCGACCGCTGGTAGGCAGTAGCCACGCGTGTAACCACAGTAGCAGCACAAACGTGAAAGAAGAAGAAGTTTAGCAAGTTAACCCACAAACGAAGAAGACACAGCAACTTGTTGTGTATAATTTGAGAAGACCAGCAATGATGGAAGTAAATAAACAGCGCCTTTTGATGCAGTTTGAGTTAAATCACTTCTCAACTTGGCTCATCTTTGTTTTCACCTCACAAACGGAAATACCCATGACGCAGTTTTTTTTACCTGATGGGAGAGGTTCTGGTGGACCAATCACAGTGGTTGCGGCCCGCGTAGATCTGACGGCGTAGAACCTACGCACGACTATAAATCGCCCTTAAGGGTTTTGTCTTGTATTATGTTGTGTTTTGTGCTTTGTACTTTTATTTTGACACCCTGTTCTGTTTTTATTTTGAAATATCATCATGCCATGCTTCACTTCCCACTTCCTGTTTATTTAGTATAAAGCCACTTCCTTCTGGTAATATCACTGCTGATTATTGCTTAGCCTGTCTGTATCCTACACTGTTAACCCTTGCTGTAGATTTCTGGGTAAATAACTGTAAAATTGGCAGTATTTAGCTTTAACACTGGTAAAAGGTATTTTACTGTGATATGAGGTGCAGTTATGCTGCACTAATAATAAACTACAGTAAATTACTCTTTGCACCAATTAAGGAAAATAACTGTAATATTATCTGGTAAATTACTGGCACACACACATACACACATACACAGGTGCAGGTGTCACCAATTTGCCTTGATAAACTTGTTTGATTGTTTGTTTACTCGTGCTGTGTTGAAGAGGATAAAAATTAGAATTTCCAAAGATTTCAATGAGTGCCCTATAAAGGGTTAAGGTTCCAAATAGCTTCCTGATTAGCAAGTTTTTAGCATCTCCTATCAACATTAACCCTTGTTCATTGTTCTAATTCACTGCCCTTTCCTGTTGTTCGTGGCCAAAAAATGCCACTAAATGAAACTGTTGTAAAAATGTATCAGATTAATATAAAAAATATTAATCTGTTAATCAACCTCAATGCTGATCAAAATATACCATAAATATTTACAAAAATTCCATGATTGTAACTCTTTAAAAAGTGAACTTCCCAAATAAGTATTTGGGAAAAAAAACACAAAATGACTAAAAGTGATTTTGGACTGGATTTTTAAAAAGCCTTTTCACAGTCTTGGGCATTTCAACGATTAGAAAAAACATTGGCTTTGATGAATTTTTAGTTTTTGTGCAGCATCAGATTTAATTTTTTTTCCTCATTTATGGTTTGTGGTCATTTTTGCCCAATTGACTTCCATTATAGCAACATTTTTTTGATTGCAAAGCCATTTTTGATTGATGATGGTTTTTCTTTTTGCAAAAAGGTAAAATTTGTCATTTTTACTGTTGATCACCATGTGGCATCATTACCCCTTAGTAGGCCTGTGCAAAAAACAGAGCTTAATTTCTGGTTTCTACTTTGTGTTATATGAAGCATTTTTGTTAATCCTTGAATTGTAAGAATATAAGAAGGTCCTTAAAATTATGTTGAATAACTGCAGGTTTGGAATAACCTGAGGGTCAATGGTGACAACGGAGATCTTTTTTTTTGAGGGTGGGATTTGACATGATTGTCGTATGAGTGTCTTAAAATAATTTGTCTATTACACTAAGTAAACCACACAATTTGCCATATGTGTTTTTTTTGCTATGTGTCGCACTACCAATAAATAACCTGAATGTTATTTGATTGCATTGTTTTGGAGTATGATTTTGTTAGTTTTGGTTTAACTGTCATGCTGTGGCAGTGTTCTTTGTTTATATTATTGCTTTTTGTTATCTTATCTTATTTTGCCAATTCTACAGAAAATTTGTTCTGTTTAGTTTAATTTTGTGATTTCTTGTTATGTATTTATCTATTGTCAGGATCCTGCCAAGGAGTCTTGTTTTGTATTTATATCTAGTTATGATGGCAGTTTGCGGTTCTGGCAGTCCCATGCTCTATGTCAGGGATGGGCAACTTCGGTCCCGGAGGGCCGCGTCCTGCAGAGTCCAGCTCCAACCCCAATCAAACACACCTGAAGCAGCCAATTAAGGTCTTACTAGGCATACTAGAAATTTTTAGGCAGGTGTGCTGAAGCAAGTTGGAGCCAAACTCTGCAGGACACCGGCCCTCCAGGACCCAAATTGCCCATCCCTGCTCTATGTGGAGGTTCATGGCCTTGTTTATTGGGTCATGGGCCTTTCGGTGTCTTGTCTCTTGTCCCCGCCCCCTCGTTCTCCTGCTTATTAGTAATCATTGGTTTTCTCCCATCACCTGTTCCCCCTCATTATCTTGATTGTTTTTTTCTATATAATCTCATTGTGTCCTTAGTTCTGTGCAGGTTCGTGTTTTGTTTTGTTCATGTGGTTATCTAGCCGAGTTATCTTGTCAAGTTTAGTATTATCTATCTGCTTACGGTGTTTCATGTCGTGTACATCCTCGTGGGTTTTGTTATATGTTAGTAAATAAAGTGTTTTCTGTTTTCCCCGACTTCGTCTGCGATTGGGTTCATCCGTCCTCTGATCCTGACATCTACTGCAGTAATAAAGTGTATTTGTCTAAATATTTTGGGGTTCTTTCTCCCTTTTTAATAAAGTAACATAAAAAAAATCTTTCAAAAGTTTTAGAGTACCACAATGAGTACAGCATTTTATATACTATACAGTATTCTACCTGAAGCATGTGGTACTGTACAGTAATTAACTGAAATCACTGCTGCCAGTTATCAACTGTAATTCCTAACCTACAGTATAAAACTGGCAACATTGTTGCCAGTAAGACACCGTAATGGTACAGAGACAGCAAATCACCGGCAACACCGTCGCCAGTCATTCACTGTATTGTCATAGACACAGTACTATACTGGCAACACTGTTGCCAGTAAGTCACCGTTACAGATGCTGTACAGTAACTAGCTGGCAACAGTGTTGCCAGTAGTTTACTCCTAAAAAGCCTGGTAAGGTTTAACAGTGTAGTGTTTACCTGTATTCTGTTTCATGTTGTGTGTTAACCTGTTTTTGACCCGTGCCTGTTATTTGGATATCGATTGTTTTCTGCCTGCCCTGACCATTTGCCTGTTTGTTGGATTACTCTTCTGGATTGCCCTTATTGGATTTGTTTTCCTGGCCTTTTGGGATTTACTTAATAAACCTCTTTTGCACATGGATTCAACTCTCCATTGCTTTCTTTAAAGCACCCCCACATTACACTGGGCAAATTATCAGGAGAGCGCAATTCCAAAAAAGCGCAGATTGGAGTAGTAATATCTGCAGGTTATTTACCAAAAAGGCGCAAAATAAATAACAAAGGCAAAACAGCTGATTTCCAAAAGGATCGATTACTAATTAGTTCAGGGTCAAAAATAAGCATAGCTGATCTTAAGTTCATCACGGGGGGGAAATATCTCAGCAGATATTTCGGGGGGTCTGACGAAGCCAAAGTACACTGAATACAACTGGAAGACAAAAATGAAGGTTTAGAAGAAGTTTTGAAACATCTGGTATTGTGTGACTTCCCTAGTGACCCCTATTTTATTTACTCTTGCAAATTTAAAAGTAGCATGGCTTGGCAAACAATAGTTTTAAATAATGTTCCTCTGGCATTTCAAATAAACTGTTACATGTTAAAACAATCCTTTGCATTTATCACGCATTCTTTGCTCTCTATGATGTCTCTTTTTTTAGCAATAATTGCAGCCATTTCAAGCACAAAGTAATTTAAGACATGCTTTTTTGGCGTTAAATAATAGCGCAAATAGCAGTCATAACACACGCTCAAGCGTACATACAGTCAGAATCTAGTCATAGTTGAGGGCGTGGTCTGGTGTGGCGAGGGTGGAGTCAGCGTGGGGAAAAACACAGTGTATTTGAATGACAAAAAATGTCGTATTGCGAAAAAAAAATGGGTCAATGACCCAACCAAATGGCCGGAGGTGTTGTTTCCAGACATATTTTGTTATCTGGTCAAATCTCCAAGTAAGACATCGCAGTAGCCGTAGCGGTAACATTAGCTTATAACTCAATCAACTTTCGTATCCACCTTTTTTTCGAACGCGGAAGTAAGTGATGTGACGTATTTCCTTTCCGGTGCGAGACTTCCGATTCAATAGCCAGCCGGTAGAAAACAGTGTAGTGTGAGCACGCATAAAACATGATTTAAACAGTTAATATTTACACCTGACATGTATGAACCAGTTTGAGGATGAAATTAAGAAGTGGCTTGATATATGAAGATATATTTTCAATCATTTCGTGTTGTTGATTGGAGGTGACGGGTCTTCAATACGCAAATATAAAAGCACATACCAGTATCTTTACAATGGGAAAGTCAGCAGTTGTTTGCATATGGAATTTTGTTTTGAACACATCCGTTCTAAGAGTGTAGTTACATAAAACCACCCCACATAATTTAAAGAAAACTAAGATGTTTAAGCATCTTTTATTAACATGCATTATAAAAACACATTACCATGGTGTGTATTTTGAGACAAATTGATGGTACTGGCATATTTTAAGATCTGTCAGTGCAAGTTATTTTCTGTTAATACAGCTCAAACATTATTATAGGACCTTAAGCCATGTATGTAAAACCAGGGCAAAATGCTTTAAATTGTATCTACATTACATCTCAAAATAAATTTCATAAGGTGACAGCTGCAGGTCGCATGCCACTGTACTTTACTGTACTGTACTGTACTGTAAAATTTGTATTATTCATGCAGACATACTGTACAGAATAATATGATTCTACCTTTACATGCCTGATCTACTGACCCATCCTTTACAACACAAGCGATCTGAGTTCACATCATGTGATATTAGGAGGGCTCCGCACATCTGTTCAGTAACACTAGCAAAGAGCTTTAAACAAGTTAGGAGATGAGGTCAGTGTCGTCCTCTGTAAACCACCCCAGTTACCACACCCTGAGCATCATTAGCAGACATTTCTAAAATCTTGTGTGCCATTTTACTGTTGCATTAATGCATTTTAATCATTTGCTTCACATATAAGCCCACAGACTTTACTTTAGCCTGTTCGAAAGCAGCATCCAAGCAATCGAATATCATGCAATTTACAAAACTATCCATGTAAATCTACTGACGAGATTACATTTGATACGCTCTTCTAAAGTGTCCAACTAGTGAGCGACACGACATTTAGATTTACATGTTATGAACCCACTTATAATTCAAAAAAGGAAAACAAGGGATGCCAAATGGGAATTTGGATAGAAACAACAACAGGAATTGAAAGACATGCCATTATCCAGGTTACGTGCTTTCATCACATTGCATTATTTATTAATAATTTAACATTTGTCCTTTATTATATTCTTTTTCTCCATTGCACAATAAAGTCTTCAGAATATCTTTTGATCTACACTCTGAGGCTATTTTGGGGATTTTCGCCTGGATTTGGCCTACCCAATTTCAAAAGCTTCCCATACATGCAAAGGTGTACATACAAAAGTTTGGTATCATTTTACAGGGAACCCTTAGAAATTACATAAAACACTGTTGAAAGTGCTCAACCTGGTTGTATGTGTTGTCAGTCCTCTAATAAACACAAAAATAAATAGGCACTTTTTTTCTAAAGTCTGTATTTAAAAGTGTATAACTCTGGCCCTGGGTGCTCCAGCGACCTGCCGATGGCTTTGTTTGATTCCAGCAAATGTCTTACAGAGGAAAATTTTCTCTATCATAATCTATGCAAAAGTAATTTGATTCCAGTTGAAGGGAGGAATAATACCCTTTTTGTATTCAATTTCTGCCTAAAAATTTGAAGTGTCCCCATGACCACATACAGTGGAATAAATGAATAAATAATCATTTTACAGGTATCCTTACGACTTTACATAAAAAGCTGCTGTTTGTAACAAATTATTTATGTTGTTTTTCATATTTTTCATATAAAAATAAGAACAAAAATAATGATGTAGCCTTATATCAAATGAAAGCTCTCACTCTCAGGAATAAGTCTTGCCCATGTTTGTCATATTTGAAAATTTTGAAATATGTGAATATTAAATGATATAAAAAATTTAGGGGGGGGGGGGTTGTTAGTATAAATTAAGTGTTTTTCTTACAGTAAAATATATGTCAAAGTGATGTATATCTGCAGATTCTAAGCTTTCAAGCAGTATCTCATATATGGTACTGGGTCCATGACAGACCATTAAAAATGAAAGAAATATATTATATTAAGTCACAATAATTAATTTTAGACCATTATCCACAGAGTTCTACACCATCAGAAAACAGTACAAAAGCTGTCAGTGGGGTGGTACCATTTAAAAAACCCTTTGTACAGACTCCATATTAGTACCAAATGTACATATCTGTATCTAATTGGTACATATTAGGACCCTTTTAAATGTACTGCCCCAGTGACAGCTTTTGTACCCTTTTCTGAGAGTGTACAGTATATGCAGCACAAGTTATGTATAATTCAGAATTGGGTGCAGTTATAAAACCAACAAATGCAAGACAATAAACACTTCAGTGTGTTAATATTAAATGAATGGTAAAATCAAATCTGTCCATTTATTTTATAATGCAGCTGCCACTACTCCTTCAAAAATCATTTATGCTTTCAGAAAAAAAAACTATTTGAAACCTAATGGACAAAACTCCATTATTACCAATCCTTTTCACACCCTTTCCTGTTGATCTGTATTAATAGGTTTTACAAGAAAATCACTAAACTTTAAACATTATGTGCTTTAAAGCAAGCAATGCCAAAATCTGCCTCACTTTGAAAGTGTAAGTTACAACAGATAAGCTGTTAATCTTTAATCAATGAATCCAAAGATTCATCACCTGTTGAGAATAAAGGGAAAATTACCTTAACGTGAATCTATATCAATGACACAGAAAATCTTGTATCATGTGTTATTTACATTACACTGTCAGAAAGAAATGGTCCTTAGCTGTCAGTGGGGTGACACTCTTTCAAAAAGTAAACATTTGAGTTCATAATAGTAAAGAGGTACAATTATTGGTACCAAAGAGTGCATATAATGCCACTTTTTCATTGCATAGTACCCTGCGGTTTGGTTTGGGTGGGGTCAGCTTATTTTTGAGGGGTTTTCCACTTCAGTACGTAGTACCCAATACTTATTTTAGTTCCACCTCCTTTGGGGTTCCAAGCAATCCGAGCTGATCCCAAAACGTGACGCAAAAACACTGTAGATCACTGATTGGTCTGAGAGAATCATCACAACCAGCATCATGCTATAATGTAGATTAACTTTACCTTCATGCTAGCTTGCGCTGTCTCGAGTAAACCTGTTGTCATCTGTGCTCTGCTATAGACCCCTTCACGGTTCACGTCACAGGCGGTTCCCACTGCGCATGTCGGGGTCAGAAAAGTCATTACAGCCGATTGAGTTGCATATTATTCGGTATCGTCAAAAATGTCTACTTACGTCGTGGGTTGTGAAAATCGCACCAGGTCTTCCGTTAAGTTTTCGCGATTCGTGCAGAATCTCAAAAACAAAAAATCACAACATCTGCGGCTGCAAGCAATTAACATGCAGACTGGAACAATGCAAAGATCAAAGAGGCTTGTGTTTGTAGTGCTCACTTCACTTCATTTCAGGTAATTCATAATTTTTCAGCCCTGTTAGATTAAATTATAAAGCCTGGATGGTATGAACAGTTTGACCCCATGCTGCGCACGCACCCGATAGTCATTCAATGTTTACAAACCTTGAAGGAGTCAATTTCACTAGTTAAAATTTTAATTCTTGTTATCAGAAATTACATTTCCACTAGTAACAATGGCAATTCTTGATATCAATAATTTGATTGTCACTACTTACAGTGTTAATTTCTGTTATCTTAAATAATAATTTTCATTCATTTTTTTGTGGACTTAAATGTTATTCACTGTATTGGTGAATTTTGAAGCAGTGAATGGTTTCAGACACCGCACATGTCATGTTTATCTCTGTGTTGATGCATAAGGAAGTGGCAACGCATTTGTGGTTCCTAATGAACAAAATAGTTTTTAGCTCCCAACCACCTGATGAAAGCTTTTAATGGGTAGCATTTGTGCAATTCTATATTTGTTTACAGTTCATTATAAAAGAGTTTCAACCAGAAGCTGTGCCATACCAAGACCCATAGAAGTGAAGGTAAGATCAATATTTTATTTCTCAATACCCACTGCATGAATTATCTGACGGCACAAGAAACTTTTGATCTATGAGTATTTATAAGTATGTAATCTTAAAGAGATACTTCAGTGAAAAATAAAAATTACCCCATGATTTACTCACCCTTAAGCCATGTACATGATTATCTTTTTGCAGACGAACACAATCTAAGTTACAGTTTTTGGCTCGTTCCCTGGTCCCTGTTTACTACCAATATAAAGCTTGGAAGAGCAAGGACATTTTCTAATATAGCTCATATGGGAAAAAGAAGAGTGCAAAATATTGCTATATGTTTAGATTTTCGTTAATCTTACAAACCTGACCTTAAACTATCTGTGTTTGATTAAAACAACACCTGAAAATAAAAAAAAGTTTAAAATAGTTAAAAATGGGACAAACCCAGCCATTGGGTGAAATTAACCCAGAAAACATTTAGCCTATATTTGATCTAACAATTGGTTAAAACATCCCAGCAAGTTAAAACACACAGGTTTGTCCCTTTTTGACTCAACACTGTGTTGAAAATAACACAACCTTTTTTTTTTTTTAAGTTTATAACAACATGTTTTATGAAGTTGGATCTACTTTTAAATAATTCAGCACACCATAAAGCACTGTGACTTATAGCTTCTGTTGTTGTTTTTATAACAAGAGGAACACGTGAGAACAAGAAGTTCATGAAGATAAAACCAAGAGTCATCAAATTCTCAAGTATGAGACACCTTTATATTTCTTTTTTAATATTTTTAATAATAAAACCTGCTCATATTAATTTAACATGCTTATAATTTAAACTAATGTGTTTGAAGTCAATGTGTATTTCTAAAAATCAAATCCTAGGTCTGACAATTGTGTCAAAAGTCAAGATTTTGAGGTTGAGGAACAACACGCAACTTCATCAGTTTATCCACTTGTTCTACATTTCAAAAAGTCGCCTGCAATGGAAACGAAGGAAACATTATTAAATTTAACTCATTATGAAAGCCAATTGACTTCATATTACGCACTCCGTGACTCTGAAAGAGAAGCATTTATGATCTACACGTGGATCATCTTAAGCATTGAAACTCCTCTCCTCTGTTTGGCCATTTACACAGTTTTCCTTGTCACCAAATCTGGTCAAGGTGCTCCGGTATTTGTAATAAATTTACTAATTTCAGACCTCATACAGACTGTTAGCTTTATCCTTTATCATTTAAAAATTCTTAATTTTGCTAAGCTTTCTTTAGCTATGTCTTTTTTGGCTGCTCAGTATTTCATGACTTGTATCGCCGTAGAAAGATATCTTCTGATTGTCCATCCGATTTGGTACAGACATCGTCACCCAGTAAAATGTCTCGTCTGTACGTCTCTGATTGGCTGGTTGCTATCGTGCATTTTCATTTTGCTTTGTAATTTCTGGTGGGAATACCTGATATTTATCATACCTCTTTTTTACTACCTAGTCATTGTTTTCTTTTTTGTAGGTGCATGCTGGGCTCTCTCTCAGTCACAGTCGATCACTTCTCTAAAGAGACGATTGGTTATAGCGACTCTGCTATTTGTACTGCTGAGTTACACGTTTACCATCCTTCCCTATGTTATTATGATGCTGCTTGATAATCGTTCTCTGTCATTTTATTTTATAAAAAAGATTGCTCTTATTGTTTATATGTTCAACCCGATTGTGGATTGTTTGTTGTATGTGTTCATGAGGTCTGATGCCGGGGATGCTTTCAGGACGCCTCACTGCTTTTCCAGACGGAGAGAAATTCAGAGTGAAATTCAGCTCACAAACTTAACCGGTGTAAACAGTCATATGTGATTACAATGATATTATTTTTTGTCAACAAATAATTTAGTGCATAATTCACCTTATGATATGCACGGTGGTCACATATGTGAGCGTGATTCTAAAATTTTGTGATGCATTTTGTACTGTAATGCTGTGATTGTGTCTGTTGTGATCAACATGTAAGTAGTTTATGAATATGTCAGTGTGTTATGAAATTTGCATGTGTAAATTATCTTGAAGTTATAAGAAATGTCTTTACGTGTTTATATAGGAAGCATAAAGGAAGCAAGTTGGTTTTGTGTAAATAAAACTGTTATGTTAAACACTCATTCTGAAAAGTCTTCTTAGATGCTAAATAATAAATCAATGCAAACTGAAAATGTAAGTATAATATCTCAGGACATTTAAAAACTATTACGATAAAACACACCTGACACTTTGCTTTGAGAAAGGTTATACATTTAATCTGCATTTGTGTGTGTTTGTTGGACAGAATCATTGCAGACATTTCAGGAATCTTCTATGCCATTTTCCTGTTGCAATAATGCATTGTAATCATTTTCCTTTACATATAAGCCCAAAGACTTAACTTTAGCCATAACATGTTTAAAAGCAGCATCAATAATTCTGTCCAAGCATACTAGCAATCTTTTCCACACCCTTTCCTGTTGATCCGTATTGATACATTTACACTGTCAGAAAGAAATTGTCAAAAAAGTCTCTGGTACCCTTTTAAAAAGTAAACTTTTCTACCTAAGTTGCACATTCATTTTCATTCACTTCTTCCCCCTATAGTGGACTTCAATTCACTAGATAGGGAATGGTCAAGCAGTGAATGGTTTCAGACAATGCACATGTCATGTTTATCTCTGTGTTGATGCATAAGGAAGTGGCAACGCTTTTGTGGTTCCAAATGGACAAAAGCTCTCATCTGCAAACCACATGATGAAAGCATTTAATGGGTAGCATTTGTGCAATGCTTTATTTGTTCACAGATAGTTCATTATAAAAGAGTTTCAACCAGAAGCTGTGCCATTACCAAGACCTGTCGGAGTGAAGGTAAGATCAATATTTTATTTCTCAATACCCACTGCATGAATTATCTGACGGCACAAGAAACTCTGAGTTTCAATATAATGAGTATACGAGTAAAATGAGTTTTGCATTTTAAGTTTGTAATGAACATTACAAAACACTTTACAGCTGTTAACACGTTTTGAACCTTGAAGTGTGATCTTAGGTGGAAGTCAATATAATGATATTAACTGAACGCCATTGGCACGTATTATATGTTTATTAAATACTTTCATTTAAATTGGCTGAATCCCGGCCTGAGGTCATTCAGAAATACTCTGCAGAATCCATTAAATTTTTCATTCTCCAAACCTGACCTTAAACCATCCTTGATTGATTAATAAAAGAACATAAAACCACGAGTCATCACTTTCTCAGGTATGAGTCACTTTTGTACTGTTTTTTTAATAATATCTGCTCATATTGATTTAAAAAGCTTATAATGTCATGTTGTGAGTCAATGTGTATTTCTGAAAATCAAATCCTAGGTCTGGGAAATGTGTCAAAAGTCAAGATTTTGAGGTTGAGGAAAAATCACGCATCTTCATCGGTTCATCCACTTGTTCTACAATTTAAAAAGGAAACTTTATCAAATGTATCTCGTTATGAACACCCTTGGACTTTATACCATTACACACAGTATGACTCTGAAGAGGAAGCAAGGATTGTTTTAAGCATTGAATCTCTCCTCCTCTGGTTTTCTTTCTCACCAAATCCGGTCAAGGAGCTCCGGTATTTGTCATAAATTTACTCATTTCAGACCTCATACAGACTGTTAGCTTTGCCCTTGCTTGTTTCGAAAATATAGGTTTTGCTTTTATTTCTTTAGTTGTATGTTTTTGGGCTTATCGGTATTTTATGATATGTATTGCCATAGAAAGATATTTTCTAATTGCTCATACGATTCAGTACAGACATCGTTACCCAGTCAAATATTTGGTCTGTACTTCTCTTACCAGCTGGTTGGTATCGTGCATTTTATTTTTGCTTTGTGATTTTTTTTAGGAATACCTGCTATTTGGCATGCCTTTTCTTTTATTACCTTTTCTGTTTCGTAAATGTATGCAGGGCTCTCTTTCAGTCACAGTCGATCACTTATCTAAAGAGACGAATGGTTATACCGACTCGCTGTTCTGCTGAGTTACATGTTTACCATCCTTCTCTTGGTTATTATGATGCTGCTTTAATTATATTTTTATTTGCCGGTTTACTTTATATTCAGATTTACAATTATTGTTTATATGTTCAACCCGATTGTGGATTGTTTGTTGTATGTGTTCGAGGACTGATGCCAAGGATGCTTTCTGGACGTCTCACTGCTGTTCCAGACGGAGAGAAATTCAGAGTGAAACTCAGCTCACAAACTTAACCGGTGGACACCAACATGATCTCACAAAGTTCCGTGGGATAGTCACGGAATTTTGTGCTCATTTTTCCGTGGCATTCTCCCGGATCTCCACACAGCAAATTTAGCAGAGTTAAAATTACGGTGTTAATGGAAATATAAAGAGTTCGGCGTTAATTTAACACTGGATTGAGTTAAAACGATTTTATTTAACTCTATAAAAATAAAGAGTTGGTGTCAAAACAGAGTGTTACCACTTTTTAAAAAAATCAACTCCTACAGTGTTTTGTTAGTGGAGTTTGTTAACTCTTAGGGTGTTAAATATAAAGAAGACCTCCCCCTTTTTACAGCACACACTGAACCGTGTTTTTGGATGATGCAGTTCAAGCAGAAGATCATCTCTTTCACTGTAAATGGTAAGTAAATGTTAAATTAATAACATTTTGATCAATAATATTTGTGAGGTGTGAGGTGTTAGGTTTTATATTGCTGTTAGTATCAAGTTTAACATTAAGTGTCATGTGTTATTGTCATTATATGAATGCAGCAGTTGAGTTTAGGTCTTAGCCTCAGATGGAGCAATTCATACTCGTATAATGTTTTTGGGAGTTTTTTTGTTGTTGTTTTTTTGCTTTATATGCTGATTAAGTTTAATATATATATTTTTAAATCCATTAATGTGTGCAGGAGATTTGCTTTGGGGACTTTAGAGGAGCACAGAAATAGGCCTACATGAAAATTTCTGCAGACGAAGAGCAATTTTATAACAAAGTGAGTATTTTGTGCAAAACATAAATTGTTTTTTTTTGCATTTTGTATTGGTTTTTAATATTGAATTTTTCCCTTTTATTTTTGTTTTATTATCAGAAAAGTTCAATATCCAGTCTGAAGGTCTGACCGTCGAGGATCATATCACCTCCTTACAGCTACTGGTTCATCATATTCTGCTGTTTATATGTGAAGACCAACATGGATTTTGGATTGAAATGAAGTCAAACTTGTTTGTATGAACTGAAGCATCCCATAAACTGTGTTTACTGTTGTTATACATTGGGAATGTGCTTTTTAGTTGTCTCGGATGTTAATATGTTAATTTAATGAACACTTAAATGCATGATACATTGAGGACAATTTTTCTGTCATAAATAAATGTTGATCAGATGACATTTAAAAAATAATAATAGTTTTAAAATAAGAATGATAGATTATACTGCTGTATTGTTACATTTAAAAAACTGTTTAAAATAAAGTTTTTTATCCCATAAGTACCTTAAAATGTTTCTGTCTTTACATTTACCATATTAACACCATATTAAAAAATATAACACTACATTGGAGTTAACAAAAAACACTGAGAGATATAATTTTTAACAAATAAAAAATATTTAACACTGATTAGTGTAAATTTATAGTTAGATTTTTAACTCTGTATAGTGTCAATTGCTAACACTTTAAAAGAGTCAATGTGCCAACACTTTCAAAAGTGTTAAAATAACTCTATTGGGAGTGGACCCCATGAGACACTTTTAAAGTGTTGAAATTAACTCTTATAGAGTTATTCTGAGGTTCCAGATTTTGCTGTGCACATTTTTCCGTGGCCCTGCTACGGACTGTCTTTTTCCGTGGCATTCTCACGGATTGGTTACTCAACTGCTTTTTCCTATTTTTAAACCATTTTCGCTTCGGTTTAGGGTTAGATTTGGTGTTTGCGTTAGTATGTCACTTTAACTATTGGTTTATACTATTTTTTCTGATTTATTCTTTTATATTTTCTAAACTTGATAACCTGCGCGAGGACGTGGATGTACTGAAGAGCTATTTATTTACATAATTTAAATTACTGTTAGTTTAAATGTACTTTTATCAAACAACTATACATCATTAAAAAGTGTTGTGACTTAAGATTTAGTTTTTGACCTTTATTTTAATCTGAGAATCCTAGTGACAGTAATTTCTTCATTTTTGTCAGGAGTTATGAAAATGAAAAACGGTACATACCTTTAATTTGAAATATAACCCTCAGCCGCACTCATTGATAAAAACACTCCTCCGTGATCGTCATAAAAGCACTCGATAAAACAACATCCATCTGGGCTTTTAATTCAAAGTATGCATATTTGGAGAAATATTACTTCAATTTTATATGTTTACTTCAAATTTCTGCAGGGGGGGTAATATTTCACCCATTTTTATTTCAAACATGGCGATATGAGCAAGTTTGAGAGTGCAGTCATTCACACTCAGTTTGTTTCATTCATACGTGAAGCCGGAGGGCGCTAAAGTCTGAAACTCTTTCATAAACTTTCATAGAAAGAATAAGACGTCAGAGCTCAGCTCAGCAGCAGCTGTCAGTCAGACGTGAACTTGAACAGTGACCTGCAACGAGCGATCGCTGTTTTTATAATAACATGCAAATAAAGATGTTTTGATGTTTTGAAACATGGAGACAATAAACACGATTAAGATTATATATGGTTTGTCTGTATTTTTAACGCTATGTCTGTTATTTTCATAACAGTACTGTATATTATAATGCTATGCTAAGCTAACGGCATAAATAACATAAAATTGTTTATTTTCGGTCTTATTTTATGATCCAAAGCCACATCAGATCACGCATGATTGTTTAAGCACTCGACTTTTGATGTTATAAAGTGAGTTTTATTATAAATGCTTTTATTCGTCGTGTTTTGATGGTATGCTAAGCTAACATACTAGCTGTTCTGTAAACATCTGCTGTCTGGAGATATGAGATATATGTTTCTAGGAATAATTTTGACTGGTAAAGCTTCTTTAAGGTAAGTTTCTTTTTGTAAGAAAGGACTTTAATAAAAAGAAAGTGAATTGAGACAAAAGGAGGAAATAAAACACTAAATAGAAATTATGAGCAATTAATAATAATAATAATAATAATAAAATAAACATTTAGACAGCCATATCCAGGATTAAAAGTTGTTAATGACTCATTCGGATGCTTATTTAATGAGTCTGTTTAAAACACGGAGCAATAGGACAATAAACTGAAAGGATGTTGTGAGATATAAATAAACAAACATTAGCTTAGCATTTTTGCTGTTTTCTCTAAATAAATTTACATGACATGGGTCTAAAAAACATTTCATAAAATACAGAGTTTTAGAGGTATCATCTTCAGATTTAAAACAGAACATGGTCAGACCTGTGGCTTTAACTGCAGAGCATTTCTAGATTGCTCCAAGGCCAATTTCATTGAGTTTTTCATAACAATATTTCATACATGTTTGGTGGAGTTTATAAAAAAGTATAATTTAAGCTCTCTATAACAACTTTTTTTCATTATGACAGTAACTAATGTTCACCTCTTAATAAACTTCCAAGTGTCTGCTTTCAAATGAGACCAAACTTATGCTTTTAGTGCAAAGACTTCATAAACTGTATCTATTTTAGTTTGGCTATGACAGTTTTTGTGGGGGGGTTCGGAAAATGGAATGAGGGCTTAATTGTCGCCTGGCGTTGGGGTTAGAGTTGGGTTTGGGTAAGGATGTCATTTCTTGTAAATCTAACCCTAAACCGAAGCGAAAATGGTAAGAATATAGGACAAAACAGTTGAGTAACCAATCCGTGAGAATGTCACGGAAAAAGACAGTCCGTAGCAGGGCCACGGAAAAATGCGGAGATCCGTGAGAATGCCACGGAAAAATGAGCACCAAATTCCGTGACTATGCCACGGAAATTTGTGAGGTCAGGTTGTGGACACAGTCATCATGTGTGATGATTACAGTGATATTTTTTATAAACAATTTTATACCTGATGATATGCACATGACAGCGGTCACATATGTTTGTGGGCATGGTCCTAAAAATTTTATGACGCATTTGTACAGTGATGCTGTGATCTCAGTTTATCAATATGTCAGCATGGTTATGATATTTGCATGTGTAAATTATCTTGAGATACCCTACATGGAGCACCATGAAACTTAAGAAAATTTGGATTTTTTGTTAACAGATTAGAGTTCCCACGTAATTCATCAACAGTTTACTACGTTTAATTTATTATTAATTATTAATACTAATTAAGACTATTATTAATTATTAATAATAATATTTGTCCTTTATTATTTTCTCCATTATTATATCTTTATGTCTACAATAATAATAATGAAACAATTGCACAAAGTCTTCAGAAAATCTTGTTTTGATTATAAAACAATCTGAGCTACACCTTCTGAAAACAGTACAAAAGCTGTCAGTGGGGTGGTAGCCTTTGAAACAGTACACCATTATAAAGACTACATATTAGTACCTCAAATGTACATATTGGTACCAAATACTCTTGTCAGAATAACCAATGATCTACTGTTGGCAGCTGACTCTGGGCTTTTAAGTATACTTGTCCTTCTTAACCTGAGTGCTGCCTTCGATACTGTCTCACATAAGACATTTCTTGACAGGTTAGCTTCTATTGGTTTTGCTGGCACTGCTCTGTGTTGGTTCAGGTCAGATTTATCTGGAAGCAGTCAGCGTATTCAATTAAGAGGTTTTAGTTCAAGAATATCATCAGTCACTACTGGTGTACCACAGGGCTCTGTTTTGGGCCCGCTTCTTTTCATTATATGCTCCCTCTTGGTTATATTTTAAAGAAATATGGTGTTAATTTTCACTGCTATGCAGATGACACCCAACTTTACCTATCTGCTAAACCCACCGGTTCTTTTCCTTCGCCATCCTTGTCAAGCTGTTTATCTGAAATTAAAGATTTGCTTTCAGCAAACTTCTTAAAGGTAAATGGCAACAAAACTGATGCTTTGCTGGTTGGCACTAGATCTGTTGTGTCTAAACTTATCTGCTTCTCTCTCACTATTGACAATAACACAATCTGTTTACACTGGCTTCCAGTAAAGTTTAGAGTAGATTTTAAAATCTTGCTACTCACTTTTAAGGCACTTTATAATCTGGCACCACAGTATCTTACTAAACTTCTTCATGTTTACATTCGTTCACGTGCAGTTAGATCTTCATCTTGAATTTCTCTCGTGGTTCTCTCCCTTCCTCTTGATGTTCGCAATAGCGAGTGCTTGTTGACTTTTAAAAAGCGTCTTAAGACATATCTTTTTATACAGGCTTTTTTTATTAAATGTTTTATTGAGATTTAAATGTAATTTATATGCATATGCTGTTTCTATGTTGTGTGTTCTGTCTTATGAAGTGACCTGTATATTTTTTGTAAGGTGACCTTGGGTGTTCTGAAAGGCCCATGAAATAAAATGCATTATTATTATAAATACAGTATATACATATATATTTCAAAATGGGACATATTAGGACTTTTTTAAAGGGTACTGCCCCAGTGACATCTATAGGAACCATTTTTTTCTGACAGGATGCTACTGTTTAGACCAAATTGCAGACTCATTTTCATTCACTTCTTTACAAATAGTAGATTTGAAGGGTTTGTTAAACCATCATTGAATAATTAGTAAAACAACTACAGTTTAACACTTGCATTAATTAACAAAAGTATTTGATAAAATTTGATAAAGTTGTATAAAACGTGCCAAGAGCATTCAATTGTTGTTTTTTAACAAGAGAACATAAAACCAAGTGTCATCACATTCTCAAGTATGAGTCACTTTTGTATTGTTTTTTGTTTATAATATCTGCTCGTATTGATTTAAAATGCTTATAATGTCAATAATGTGTTTTTAGTCAGTGTTTTTGAAAATCAAATAGGTCTGGCAACTGTGTTAGAAGTCAAGATTTTGAGGTTGAGGAACGACACGCATCTTCATCGTGTCATCCACTTGTTCTGCATTTTAAAAGGTCGCCTGCAATGGAAACGGAGGAAACTTTATTAAATTGATCTCGTTATGAACACTCTTGGACTTTATGACTCTGAAGAGAAAGCATTTATGGTCTACACAAGGATAATTTTAAGCATTGAATTTCCCTTCCACTGTTTGTCCATTTACATCGTTTCTTTCTCACCAAATCTGGTCAAGGAACTCCGGTGTTTATCATAAATTTACTCATTTCAGACCTCATACAGACTGTTAGCTTTGTCAATGTTTATTTCGAAAATATAGCTTTTGCTTTTATTTCTTTAGTTCTGTCTTATTTGGCTTCTCAGTATTTTATGACAAGTATTGCTGTAGAAAGATATCTTCTGATTGCTCATCCGATTTGGTACAGACATCGTCACCCAGTCAAATGTCTCGTCTGTACTTCTCTGACTGGCTGGCTGGTATCGTGCATTTCATTTTTGCTTTGTGATTTTTGTTAGGAATACCTGCTATTTGGTGTGCCTTTCTTTTACTAGCTTTTCTGTTTCGTACGTGCATGCAGGGCTCTCTCTCATTCACAGTCGATCACTTCTCGAAAGAGACGATTGGCGACTCTTTGTACTGCTGAGTTACACATTTACCATCCTTCTCTTGGTTATTATGATGCTGGTTTTATTATATTCTTATCTTCCAGTTTACTTTATTATTCAGATTTACAATTATTGTTTATATGTTCAACCCGGTTGTGGATTGTTTGTTATATGTGTTGATGAGGACTGATGCCGGGGATGCTTTCAGGACGTCTCGCTGCTGTTCCAGATGGAGAGAAATTCAAAGTGAAACTCAGTTCACCATCTTGCCGGTCATCATGTGATAACATTGTGATGCATTTGTACGGTGATGCTGTGATGGTGTCTGTTGTGATATTGTGCTTTATATACATCAGTTGTAAGTGTTTTATCAATATATCAGTGTGGTTATGATATTTGCATGTGTAAATTATCTTAAAATAGCACAGGAAGCAACCATGAAACTTTGATATATGTTAACAGATTAGAGTTCCCTTGTAATTCATCTACAGTTTAATAAGTTTAATTAATTAATTAATTAATAATATTTATACTTTATTATATTATTTTTCTACATGTCTACAATAATAATAATAATAATAATAATAATGAAACAATTGCACAAAGGCTTCAGAATATCTTGTTTTGATTATTAAACGATCTGATCTGACCTTCAGAAAACAGTGCAACAGCTGTCAGTGGGGTGGTACACTTTCAAAACAGTAAACCCTTTTAAAGACTACATATTAGTACCTCAAATGTACATATTGGTACCTGTCATGAACTCTGTCTGTGTCTCCCCTGTCATGTCTCTTATTTTGAAGTCCTGTTTGTGTCTGCCACGTTTTGTAGTTCTCTTTCAGTCGGTCACTACGACGTCCATCGTGACCGACGAACTGGGAACCGCTTCGCGGGTGACCTATCTACTTCGAGAACTATACGAAACGCCAATGAACTTGGCATGCAGGTATTTGCATAATGTCGGCGCCGCCCCGCCAGGTGCGTATATAAGCCGCAGGTGAATAATACTAAATCAGCTTTTTATTGCTTCGAAGCCGGCAGACATCTGCTTTCGATCCTGTTCTGTGAAGGGAAGAAAAAAAGATCTCAGCTTGCTGAAGTTGGTTGGGCAAAGACACCTCAGCGGAGGCTCGCAGTGTTTTTCTCCACCCTTTCTCTCTCTCTCTCTCTCTCTCTCTTTAATTTAGGACTTGAGTTCGAGTGAGTGCGTTGCCTCTCCCTGTGTGTTTCACCAGCTTGCACAAAGAGTGATTTCCCTAATCGAGCAGCAAGTTTGAGCTTTGTGTCTTTTTAAAGACAGCCACTCATTCGTGTCACGGTCGGGTCGTCTTTTTAAAGATGGATTTCCGTCTGTGCTCCGTTTATGGATGCGGTGTGTTCATTGCCCCCCGGGATGGCCACGAGCGGTGTCTTTCGTGTCTGGGGCTGCAGCACGCAGAGGCAGCGTTGCGTGATAGTTCATGCTCCGTCTGCGAGGGCATGACTATGGCGGATTTGCGGAGACGGGTGTCGTTCCTCCGGCAACGGCCCCCGCCTTCCAAGTCTGGTGCTGCTAAGGGCGCAGCTACCAGACTTGCGAAGGATGACCTCCGTATAACGGTGCTGGGTCGGTCTGCTGGTTCGTCCAGTAGCTCCCAGCGCCCTGATCCGTTGCCAGCGGAGATCCCGATGGAGACGAGCGGCCCGTGTCGGTGTCCTCGCGCTCTGTCGAGCCTCCACCCGACGCGATGTCCACCGTAATGTCGGAGGGGGGGTTGTCAGCCTCGGACATCAATCCGGATCTGCTCCCGCCTTTGGGTCGGGTTGCGGGTCCTGCGTTCGACCCGAGATGGCAGCCATGCTCGCTCGGTCGGTGGCAGCGGTCGGCTTGGAGTGGACTGAACCTCCCCCACCCGAACCGTCCCCCCTCAATGATTGGTTCTTCGGGGGTGCCAGGGCTTCTCAGTCCTCGCCCCCGGTGCCCTTCTTCCCCGAGGTACATGAAGAGCTGACGCGGTCGTGGAAAACCCCGTTTTCCGCCCGGAACCGGCCATTTCAGCCTGCACCCCTCACCTCTCTCGTGGGTGGAGATGCCAAGGGGTATACTGGTATCCTGTCAGTGGAGCGGCCGGTCGCGATGCAGTTGTGTCCGGCCGGTGTCGCTTCCTCCTGGCGGGACCAGCCTACTCTCCCCTCACGTGGGAGGTCACGACTCGGCGGAGTTCTCCGAACTGCGTGCGGCTACTGATCTGGCACTTCGTGCGACCAAGGTCACTGCACGCGCCGTCGGGCATGCGATGTCTACCCTGGTAGTCCAGGAACGCCATCTCTGGCTGTGTCTGGCGGACATGAAGGATGCTGATAAGACCCGGCTCCTGAATGCTCCGGTTTCCCAGACTGGCCTGTTCGGCGAGACGGTCGAGGAGTTTGCCCAGCAATTCTCCGCGACCAAGAAGTAGACTGAGGCCATCGCTCAGATTTTGCCACGTCGGAAGCGTCCTGCACCTGCCCCATCCACGTCGGCACCTCAGCCTGCTCCTCGCCGAGGGCGTCCTGCGGCGGCTGCCTCCGTTCCTCCCCGAGGCTCTTCTAAGAAGCGAGGAACCGGTCGTCAGCAGTAAGGGTGGAAAGAGGAGATCGAAGCGGCCCTGAGACGGGCGACCTAGAGATGGAGGGAATCGCTCTTCGGGAGATGGTGAAGGCCCCGCTCCCCCCACCGGAGGAGGGCCGGTTGGGGAATCCTTTGTTTCATTTTTCTGTTCCGCCGACTTTTCAGTTGGCACCCACAAACTCACAGAAAGAGCGAATTCCACTTCCATCTCTAGGTCTTCAGATGAGCACGGGAGACAGGAGTGGGCTCATAACCCCCCTCGTTCTCCGACTCATCAGAGGAGAACGAGAGCGACGCACGGGCTCATAACCCCACCGCGCTCTCCAACTTCTCAGGCGGTAGGAGACAGCTACGGGCTCATAACCCATCATCTTCCTCCTCCTTTGTCAGAGGGTGCATCGAGTGGTGTGAGGTGTCTTCAGCAGAGCCTCCCTTACTCACCCACCCAGCAGCGGACTCAGGTGAGTGTTATCACACACAACACTGCTGTCGGTGCGGCCATTACGCACACACCGGCGATCAAATTCTCCGGCGTTCGTTTCACTGCGGTGAGAGCTGCCGATGAGTAAATCCTCCGTGCAGAGATCGCTGTCTTATTGGCGAAGGACGCGATCGAGCCAGTCCCTCCAGCCGAGATGAGGTCGGGGTTTTACAGCCCTTACTTTATTGTACTCAAGAAAAGCGTCAGCTTGCGACCGATCCTGGACCTGCGTTCGCTAAACCGTGCACTTCACAGAATGCCGTTCAAATTGCTGACGCCCAAGCGCATATTTCCATGCATTCGTCCAAACGATTGGTTCGCATCTATCGACCTGAAGGACGCGTACTTCCATGTATCGATTCTCCCCTGGCACAGGCCGTTTCTCCGCTTTGCGTTCGAGGGGCGAGCATACCAGTACAAAGTCCTCCCATTCGGGCTCTCTCTGTCACCCCGTGTGTTCACCAAAGTAGTGGAGGGGGCTTTAAAACCCCTGAGAGAGAGAGGTGTGCGCATTCTCGGGTATCTGGACGATTGGCTAATAATAGCTCAAACACGTCAGACGCTGTGCGATCACAGAGATTTAACTGTAAAACACCTTACTCGTTTGGGTCTTCGGGTCAACTGGGAAATAAGCAAGCTTTGCCCCGTGCAGAGAATCTCTTTTCTCGGGATGGAACTGGACTTGGTCGATTTGACAGCTCGTCTAACAGAAGCGCGTGTACAGTCGATTCTGACTTGCCTGAATACATTCAAGAGCAAGAGCGCGGTCCCGCTGAAACAATTTCAGAAGCTCCTGGGGCATATGGCAGCAGCCGCAGCTGTGACTCTGCTCGGACTGCTTCATATGCGACCTCTTCAGCATTGGCTTCACGATCGAGTCCCGAGGAGAGCGTGGCTGCGCGGCATTCACCGTGTTATCATTACACCTGCGTGTCGTCGCACTTTCACTCCGTGGTTAGACTGTGCGTTTCTCTGAGCCGGTGTGCCTCTGAGACAGGTCTCCAGGCATGCAATAGTATGCACAGATGCTTCAGACACGGGGTGGGGGGCCACGTGCGATGGGCTTGCGGCTTCGGGGGTCTGGACGACACCCCAGCTGCATTGGCATGTAAACTGCTGGGAAATGTGGGCTGTATATCTTGCGCTCGTCTGTTTCAGCAACGGGTTACGTGGCAAAGACGTATTAGTTCGCACAGACAACACTGCGACCGTGGCGTACATCAATCTTCAAGGCGGTTTACGCTCACGTCACCTGCGCATCTCGCCCATCACCTCCTCACTTGGAGTCAGAAGAATTTGAGGTCTCTTCGTGCCACTTACATTCCGGGCACGCTTAATGCAGAGGCGGATGCGCTCTCTCGGGCTGCGCGTCCCGGCGAATGGCGGCTCCACCCCATAGCAGTTCAGCAGATTTGGAGACGTTTCGGCAAAACGCAGATAGATCTGTTTGCTTCCCCAGAGACGACCCATTGTCGCCTGTTCTATTCACAAGCCGACGACTCGCTCGGTGTAGATGCATTGGCACACGCGTTCCCTCCGGTAAGCCTCATTGCGCAAACCCTATGCAAAATCCGGGAGGACGAGGAGAGTGTGCTGTTGGTGGCACCGTATTAGACAACCAGGAGTTGGTTTCCAGAACTCTCTCTCCTCGCGACAGCCCCTCCTTGGAAGATTCCCCTGAGGAAGGACCTTCTTTCTCAACAAGAGGGCACATTATGGCACCCGCGCCCCGACCTGTGGAACCTCCATGTGTGGTCTCTGGACGGGGCACAGAGGATGTGAGTGATTTATCGCAAGAGGCATCTAACACTATTGCTGCTGCGCGAGCGCCGTCTACGAGACAGGCTTACGCGCTTAAATGGAACCTGTTTGTCGACTGGTGTTCTTCCCAACGTGAGAACCCCCGAGAATGCCCGATTAGTGTTGTGCTTTTGTATCTCCAGCATAGTTTGGAGAATAGGCTGTCACCATCCACTATTAAGGTCGATATCGCTGCGATATCAGCTCACCATTCACCCGTAAACGGTAGGACAGTGCGTCAGCACGATCTGGTCATTAGATTTCTCAGAGGCGCTCGAAGGCTGAATCTTTCGCGTCCTCCCTCTATTCCTCCTTGGGACCCGTCCTTGGTGCTGAAATCACTCCAGGAAGCCCCATTTGAGCCTCTGCATAGTTTGAGTGTTAAATTTCTTACTATGAAGACGTTAACTCTCCTTGCTTTTGCTTCTGTTAAGAGGATATGGGATATTCATGCATTTTCGGTCGATGATTCGTGCCTTCAGTTCGGGCCAGCTGCATCCAGCATAACACTGAGACCCCGGCCCGGCTTCGTGCCCAAAGTTCCCACCACTCCTTTCAGAGATCAGGTGGTGAACCTGCAAGCGCTGCCTTTGGAGGGGGCAGACCCAGCCATGGCTTTGTTATGCCCTGTTCGTGCACTACGTGTGTATATAGACAGGACACAAAGCTTTAGGACCTCAGATCAGCTCTTTGTTTGTTACGGTGGTCAGCAGAAAGGAAAAGCTGTCACCAAGCAGAGGATGTCCCATTGGATTGTGGATACTATAGCCCTTGCATATCAAAAGCAGGACGTGCCTTGTCCATTTAACGCAGTGTGGCATCATCTTGGGCACTGGCTCGCGGTTCCTCGCTAACAGATATTTGTAGAGCTGCAGGCTGGGCGACACCTAATATGTTCACAAGGTTCTATAGTGTTCGTGTCGAGCCGATATCCACTGGGGTTCTTTCTACAAACTAGTTAAGAACACAGAGGGTTGGCTCGTGTGTCGGCTTGGAGCTTCTATTTTGGTGCTGCACATTTGCACCATTATGGAAGGCCATCTGGGCAAAAACGTAACAAAAACTGTTTTTGCCTCTCCTCCACCGCCCTGATAGCCGATGTTGCGGAGCATCTGCTGTCAACCTATCACTGATGTATTTTCTGTAAACCTGTGTAGGCTAGGCGCCCACATTTGTCCCCTACGTGGGGTTCATTTGTGTGTATAATCCGTGGGGTTCTAATCCTCCAAGTTTTTCCTTAGCAGAGCCTGCTCTGCATCTCTCTGCATACCATGTATTGTTCAGAGACTTTTTTGAGCAACCTGTCGGTTGTTTCATATATTTATCCATCCTTAGGGGATGGCTTTCGCAGTGTTCTAGCTCCGCTCAGTTTAGACGCTTCCCCAGTTCACTGGTTCACTATCGTGGGTTACGGAACAGGTAGTGACCGGCCTTCTGCATTTCGCCTTAGGTTCCGCCACTTTATGTGGAGGGCAGAGGGCTTTTGCAGGCACTGGAAGGGTTAAGCTGCAGTGGCGTTTTGGTAGGGATTCCCAATTCGTATATTCGAATATTTAATCCCAGTGTGTGCATTGTCTCGTGTCGGTGATTGTTAAATGCTCTGTCTGTCTACCTGTTTGAATTTATATTAAATACTGCACTTGGATCCTCTGCCTCTGATTGCATGCTTAAGCATATCATTACAGTACCAAATATATACATACAGTTTCAAAATGGGACATATTAGTACCTTTTTAAAGGATACATGTCACGATCTTGGTCTGATCGGATGCTTTGCTTTGGGTTTTGTCATGTGTCTGTGTGTTTTGACAGCCTTCATGTGCGCGTCTCTCACTCCAGTGCTCCTCCTCCCACTCATTACTCTCACCTGTGCCCCGCACCTGTCTTCGTCGCACCCTGTCATCGTACAGCGGACTCTTCACCCTGTCATTGTACAGCGGAAACATCACCCTGTCTTCGTACAGTGGATTCATCACGCGGACATCGTCCAGCGGTATCATCACCCTGTCTACATACAGTGGAGCCCTTCTCAGTCTGTATCCAGTGGAGGTCACATCTATCATCGGGTCACGGAATCTTCACTCTGTCTATGTGCAGCGGAGACTTCATCCTGTCTATGCACAGGCAGAGATTACTTCTAGACTCTAGCAGCAGGTTTGTCCAGCAGAAACTTTAACTCTGTCACCAAGCAGCGGAACAATATTGTTATTTAGCATTGGAACTTACACCCTGTCACCCAGCAGTGGATCCCTCTCAGCGCCCTCCTCTCTCTTTCCTTATTGTGCAATAAATATTCACATTTGCAATTGGATCTGTGTTTGTGTTTCTTACCCTGACAATACTGCCCCAGTGACAGAATAGTACTGTTTAGGCCAAATAGCACACACATTTTCATTCACTTCATCCCACATAGAAGACTTGACTGTCATACACCAGAGGGAATAGTAAGCAGTGAATGGTTTCAGATACCACACACATTATGTCCATCTCTGTGTTGATGCATAAGGAAGTGGCAACACATTTGTGGTTCCAAATGGACAAAAGCTCTCATCTGCAAACCACATGAAAGCTTTTTAATGGGTAGCATTTGTGCAACACTTTCTTACAGATGAGTTCATTATAAAAGGGTTTGAATAAGAATCTGTGCCATACCAAGACCTGTAGGAGTGAAGGTAAGATCAATATTTCAGTTCTCAATACCGATTGCATGAATAATCTGACAGCACAAGAATCTTTATGAGTATGATGAGTATTATGAGTGTGGCAGAATGGGTTTGTGCCCCTCCTATTTTTGTAATGTGAGGGTTTAGCCAATGGGTAGTGAGTTTTAAGGTATAAAAGCGCAGCGCGTCAATCGTAGGTGTGCGTCATTGAGGGGGGCCGTTACGTCATCAGCGCGCCGCCGCTTGTTTGCTCGAGTGGTTTGTTTACATCTGTGGTGAGTGTATTCTGTTTGGTCTCACGACACTTCAAAACAAGCTTTATTGGGGAGCTAATATGGACTATTTTCTAGTTGGTAGAGACTGCTGAAGCTGCTAACCACTGTTATAAACGTCTATTTGCTGTATGAGGAACCGAGTGTGGACAATTGAGACGGTAAGGAGAGCGTACCGTGTGTATAATGGCGTGTGTGTATAAAATGTTTTGATTTAAATCGCTAGTGCTCTGACGTGCCTGCTTTATATTTAAAGGGTAATTTAGTCTCTGCTTAGCTGGTGCTGCGCTCTTTTGGGGGTGGGATCACTAACTGATTAACCTCCAGCGTCTCTCAGTGTTTCCGATTGTGAGTATCATTGGCTGCGTGAGCATTAAGCTAAGGGAGAAGAACGAGCAGCGTAACATCATCTTGCTTTATGTTTGTAGGCGCGAGGTGAAGGCAATGGCTGCGTACTACTAAGTGCTGCGTTGCAGGCTGTATATTTCATGCTGCATACTTCCTGCTTTGGGCTGCATATTCCATACGCTGCGCTGCATGCTTCATGTTGCATATTCGATGCTCTGTGCCTCAGCGGGCGCTGCTGTTTTGTTCCTGTTTTGTTCCTGTTTTGTTCTTGTTTTGTTTCTATTTTGTTTCTACTGTTTTGTTTTCTGTGTGTGTCCTTAAACAAGGCTGAAGCGGCTCTGTATTGAGTGCCTGAAAGTTCTTTTTCTAATTTTGTTTTCAGCAGGGTTTCCCTGTCATGTTAAACTCTTTCTTTTCTTTGGCTGATATATTAATCATTTAACTTTATTTGTTTTGGTGTTCTAACTCATTTGATCTGAATCTAAGTTAATTGTTTATTCAATTTCTTTTCTTATTACTTTTACTATTATTCATATTATTTGGTTGTGAAGTCAAGGACATTTTCTATAAAAGTTTTTGGTTTTGTTTATTTGATTTGTGCAGACTCAGAGACTGGGCATTGCATTATTCCCTACACATACATATATTTGAAGCTGCGTAATGTTTTGTGACTTAATTTAGTCTAGCAAGAATCTTTATTTTGTGCAATTCAGTCTTTTGAGCTGCACTAAGTTTATTATTTTGTTATTTCTTTACTATTTTTCTCTAAACTTTCTCTGCTTGCCGCGCTCATTTCAGACACAGCGCTTGCATTCAGTGCCATTATTGTTTATTTTAATACCTCTCTTTGTTTTGGCAGGATCTGGGCGCTGGGTGCAGACGAGTGGCTCTATTGTGGTGGTGGTGTGTCCCTCACCGTGTGTTGTGCTTCTCACTGACACCAGTCTGTGTGTGTGTGTGCTATGTTCACCTGCGTGTAGTGATTTAAATTTGGCATATGAGACTGCCCCAGTTGGTAAGCCCCAGCTCCTTGCCCACAAAAGAAGTGTTTTATGTGTGATGAGTGGCCATATTTTTAATTGTACAACTCAATAAAAATATATTTTTGTACCATTTACTTCTGTCTCTGACTCCTGGCGATTCGAACCTGTGCGTGCCTCTAGGGGGCACTGTTTGTTCTTTGGTTAAAATCCCAAAGTGGCGTAGTCGGAAATAAATTTCATATTGACTGTTACGACGGTTGTTTAATTGAGTTTGTGTGCATTTGGTGCACCCCGCTAAGGACCCCTCCTGCCACATAGTGGCGTAGTCGGCAGGGTTCGCAACATTGGGTCAGAGACATTAGCTAGCTTGCTTGTTTGTATGTTGTGTTTGTGTTGACTTTTTCATTCCTTTTGGAAACAGAACAGCAGCGTGGTGCTGATTGGTGACGATTTCTCCGTGGTGGTAAGTTCATTTTTCTTTTTCTTGAGATGGAGGAAGAATTAAATGAGCTGCGAGAACTAGTAGCGCAATTAAGAGCCGATAATGCCAGATTGCAGCAGGCGCACGCGCCGGCCGAGCCGTCTAATGCACCGGCCGGGCCGTCTAATGTCGATGCCGCTTTGCCTGTTGCTCCACCAGTCATGCCTCAACCATCTGGTGCTAATGCACCAGAGCGATTAGTTTTTGTGCCTCGGGAGCGTCGGTGCCCGAAGTTTAATGGCAAGTCTGGCGTAAGCATTGACGAATGGGTCGAGGAGGCACAGGCATGCATGAGGGCGCGTTATATGGGTACATCCGAACAGGCGTTCTTTTTATTTGATCACCTAGAAGGTGAGGCCCGAGAGGAGATTCGGTATCGTCCTGAGGCGGAGCGTGGAGATCCGGTTAAAGTTATTAAAGCATTGCAGGATCTTTATGGGTGTTCACAGTCGTACGTCGCTTTGCAAGAGGCTTTCTTCTCTAGGAAGCAACAGGAAGGTGAGACGCTGTTAGAATTCTCCCTTGCGCTTATGGCTCTTTTAGAAAGGGTTAGGACTCAAGCACCCAATGCTATTACGGACGCAGAGACTGTATTACGGGATCAATTCGTGGAACACGTCTCCGATAGCGCGTTGCGACGTGAACTTAAGCAGCTGGTTCGTCGCCAGCCTTCTCTTACGATATTGGAGGTCCGTGGAGAAGCGATTAGGTGGGAACGCGAGGGGATGCCAGGGGGAGCGAGAGGGCGTAGCCAATCCGTTCCATTAGCATACGGTCTTCAGTATGGGGTACGTGGAGGGACCTCTGCGGCTGGGGAAAAGTCTCCGCAGCGGTCAGAGATGCGTGAGCTGCAAGAAATGTTACGACAGCAGCAGCAACAGCTAAATCATCTCGCCCAAACCGTTGCTCGTCTTCAACCTCCAAATGTGCGTAACCGTTCGCCACGTTCTGGTCCAGTCATATGTAGACGGTGTCAGCGTCCAGGCCATTTTGCTCGGGAGTGCGATGGGGGACGTGGTTCTCCACGCCCTCCACCGCCTGTGGTTGGACCCTCTACTAGTATGACTGGACAGTTGCGTTTTTCAAGGCCGTCGGAAAACTAGCACCCGCCGGGCCGCAGAGTCACGGTTCTGGTGGGGAAGTAATAGACTCACGTCAGGTGGGCGCACAGGGTCCGCTCTCCCATTTAATCTCCTCTTGTCCACATTTAATTGCCTCTATAGGAGGGGTCTCAGTACCTTGTTTAGTTGACACCGGTTCGATGGTGTCCACAATTACAGAGAGTTGTTTCCGACAACATTTTGAGCCTTGGGGATGGGACCATTTACAAGGCTGTCAGTGGTTGCAGCTTCGAGCGGCTAACGGGCTAGCAATCCCGTATATCGGCTATTTGGAATTAGATGTCGAACTTTGCGGCAGGTTGGTCCTTGGGTGTGGTGTCCTGGTGGTTCGGGATCCTCCTGGTGGTTTGAGTGTAGATGTCCCTGGTGTGTTAGGGATGAATATACTTAGCCGGTGTTACCAGGAGCTCTTCGGCCAGCATGGCACCGCACTCTTTGACCTCCCTGTGGTCACGCAACTCCCAAATGTATCGAAAGCTTTTCAGTATTGTCAGCACGTTGGTGTTAACAACCACTCCAAGCAGGTAGGTGGGGTGCGGATGCGTGGAAGTAGGGTGCAGCGCATCCCAGGTGGTACTATCAAGTGGGTAGCCGCAACTTGCTCAGCCCAGTATGACGACCGTGTTGTTTTGTTTGAACCCCCCGAGTCAGGCCTTCCAGCTGGACTTTTGGCCTCGCCTGCTTTAGTACGGGTCAGTCGAGGTACTGTTTATGTGCCAGTGGTAAATGTTGGCACAGTGGATGTGGTGCTTCGCCCTACCACATTAGTGGGAAATTTGAGGGAGGTCTATTTAGTTAATCTGCCTCAGGGGGTAGTTGAAGTTAAGGCAGCGTCTGCCACAGTGCACTCCCATAGTGCAGGGGAAGAGTTTTCCTTATCCAGCCAGATTGAGTCTATTGATTTAACTGCATTGTCTGATGTAGAACAGGGTGATGTCAGAGCCCTTTTACAGAGGTATCAATCAGTGTTCTCATGTCATGAGGGGGATATAGGCTGTACTCAGCTGATTTCCCATGATATACCTGTGTTGGATGATGTCCCCGTGCGCCAGCGGTACCGGCGAATACCACCATCTGAATATGAGGTTGTAAAAACCCATATCAACCAACTGATGGAAGCAGGTATAGTTCGTGAGAGTAGCAGTCCATATGCTTCACCGATTGTCTTGGTTAAAAAGAAGGACGGTAGTCTGCGCATGTGTGTAGACTACCGTCACTTAACTGCCAAGACAAGGAAGGATGCGTTCCCCCTTCCTCGGATTGAGGAGTCACTAGACTCACTGTCTGGTGCCCGCTGGTTTTCCACTTTGGACTTAGCCAGCGGGTACTTGCAGGTTCCCGTATCAGAACAGGATAGGTCCAAGACTGCATTCTGTACACCGTTCGGGCTATTTGAATTCAACCGGATGCCCTTTGGCCTTTGTAATGCGCCAAGCACATTTCAAAGGCTGATGGAGCGCCTGTTCGGTGACCAGCAATGCCAGTCTTTGTTGTTATACCTCGATGATGTCGTTGTGTTTTCCTCCTCTGTAGTTCAGCATTTGGAGAGGTTGGGTATGGTCTTGGGCCGTTTGGAAAAAGAAGGGCTCAAGGCAAAGTTGGAGAAGTGCGCATTCTTTAAGCAGGAGGTAAAGTACTTGGGGCATGTCATATCAGCACAGGGTGTAGCAACTGACCCAGGAAAAATTGAGGCTGTTGCACAGTGGCGTTGCCCTACAACTGTCTCAGAGCTAAGGACTTTCCTTGGGTTCGCCAGCTATTATAGGCGCTTTGTCGAGGGGTTCGCCAAGTTGGCGGCTCCTCTACATAGGCTGGTAGCTGAAGTCAGTGGGGGTAAGTCAGGGAAACGCAAGGGGCAGAGTTTAGCTGCAGTATGGACACCACAGTGTGAGGAGGCATTTGAGGCCTTAAAGGGACGTTTAACTTCTGCACCTATACTGGCATACGCAGATTTTTCCCGAACCTTCATTTTGGAGGTGGATGCCAGCCATGGAGGTCTGGGCGCAGTGCTCTCCCAAGAGTTCGATGGGAAAATACGACCCATAGCCTATGCCAGCAGAAGCCTGAGACCGTCCGAGCGTAACATGAACAACTACAGCTCGATGAAACTAGAGTTTCTAGCACTTAAGTGGGCCATGGTTGAAAAGTTCAGGGAGTATTTGTTGGGACATAAGTGTATCGTGTTTACTGACAATAATCCCTTGAGTCACTTGACCACTGCGAAGCTAGGGGCTACCGAACAACGCTGGGCTGCTGAGCTGGCTGCCTTTGACTTTGAGGTAAGGTATAGGTCTGGGAGGAGTAATGGCAATGCTGATGCCCTTTCCCGCCAGAACCCAGTTAGTCGGGAACTTATTGAGAGTATTGCTGCAGGTGTCTCAGTACCTGAATCATTGCAGCAGGCCGTAAGGGAAAGTAGTGTTGTGCAAGCTACAGTAAGTGAGGTGAGTGCATTGCCTGGTCATTCTGTTTCTGACATACGGGTTATGCAGGAGGCTGACTCCATCATAGGTCCCGTGTTGAAGTTTTGGGAACAGGGTAAGCGCCCAGTGGCCGAGGAACGGCACCGGCTGGCTAAGCCAGTTCTTACCCTACTGCAGCAGTGGGACCGCTTGGTAGAGGAAGAGGGAGTACTTTATCGGCAAATTTTCCGCCCTGACGGGGGGGAAGATTGTTATCAGTTAGTATTACCCAGTGTATTAAAACATGAGGTGTTAGCACAACTGCACCAACAACATGGCCATCAGGGAGTTGAACGCACTACTGAGCTCATTAGACGGCGATGTTATTGGCCAAGTATGTCCGATGACATTATACGTTGGTGCAGGGAGTGTGAACGTTGCCAGTTAGCTAAAGAGAGTCAACCAGTTGCACGGGGTTACATGGGCCATTTGTTAGCGTCAAGGCCCAACGAGGTCCTTGCTATTGATTTCACTGTGCTCGAACCATCCCATTCTGGGCACGAAAATGTTCTGGTCATGACGGATGTTTTTAGCAAATTTGCCATGGCGGTGCCTACTCGTGACCAGCGAGCCGAGACAGTTGCTCAGGTCCTGGTCGAAGAGTGGTTTTATAAGTTTGGGGTCCCGGGCCGTATTCACTCAGACCAGGGCCGCAACTTTGAGTCTGCTCTTATTCGCCAGCTCTGTGAATTATATCAGGTGAAGAAGTCTCGTACGACCCCCTACCACCCGGCTGGCAATGGGCAGTGCGAGCGGTTCAATCGCACTTTATACACCTTGTTGCGAACCCTGCCTGGCCCTAGGAAGAGGGATTGGGCCACTTGTCTTTCACAGGTACTCTTCTGCTATAATACTACCCCCCACCAGGGCACGGGAGAGTCCCCGCATTATTTAATGTTTGGACAAGAGCCTCGATTGCCAGTGGATTTTCTGCTTGGTACCGTGCCAGAGCCGATGGCAGGTAGTGTCCATAGTTGGGTCGTAGAACATCGTAGGCGGTTGCAGGTTGCCTTTGAGGGGGCACGAGAGCGCCTTAAGACCGCAGCCGGTCGACGGAAAGAACGGCATGATTTAAATGTTCATGACCAACCTTTCACAGAAGGTCAGTTAGTTTACTTAAGGGATCATTCATTTAAGGGCCGTCATAAGATTCAAGACTTGTGGAGTCCGGTGCCATACCAAGTGGTTTGTGCCCCCGAGGCTGGAGGAGTGGTGTATACTATTGCGCCAGAGACAGATTGAGCAATGTGCGACGTGTTCATCGCTCTGCACTGAAGGCTTGTGTTCGGAAAGAGGCCCTTCCAAATGGTCAGCCTGGAGTTGGGTTAGGAGATCGGGAAGAGCCCCGAGTAGATGAAGAGGGAGATGATGTTGATCTGGTTGTGCTGGTACCAGAAACCCCTTGTGTTGCTCGAGGGAGTGGATTTCCAGCACTAGCTGATTCTGTTAAAGATCAGTTACCATTAGGCCCACCCCCTGTAGTTGCCGTTAGAGAAGAGTCGGTTGGACTGGACGTAAGACCCATGGTGAGGGTAACTGATTCTGTTAACGATCAGTTACCAGTAGGGCTACCTCCTGTAGTTACTGTTCGAGAAGAGTCGGGTGGACTGGACGTAAGACCCATAGTGAGGGGAGCAGTAGGGTCTTCTAGTTCCCAGGGTGATAGGGTTGTTGCTCCTCGGCGGACAGGCCGGGCTGGAGCAGGTCAGCATTCGAACCTGCACCACCTTCCCCGGACTGTGGGTGAGATCGGAAGCAGGGCCGCAATTGGTGCAGAAGCAATTGCTGATGATACGTCAGTCTTGTTCAGACCTTGGACATAAATTATGTGGGTGACCCCGTATTGAGTCCATCGTCGGGGCGACGATGCAAAAGGGAGGGGTAGATGTGGCAGAATGGGTTTGTGCCCCTCCTATTTTTGTAATGTGAGGGTTTAGCCAATGGGTAGTGAGTTTTAAGGTATAAAAGCGCAGCGCGTCAATCGTAAGTGTGCGTCATTGAGGGGGGCCGTTACGTCATCAGCGCGCCGCCGCTTGTTTGCTCGAGTGGTTTGTTTACATCTGTGGTGAGTGTATTCTGTTTGGTCTCACGACACTTCAAAACAAGCTTTATTGGGGAGCTAATATGGACTATTTTCTAGTTGGTAGAGACTGCTGAAGCTGCTAACCACTGTTATAAACGTCTATTTGCTGTATGAGGAACCGAGTGTGGACAATTGAGACGGTGGGGAGAGCGTACCGTGTGTATAATGGCGTGTGTGTATAAAATGTTTTGATTTAAATCGCTAGTGCTCTGACGTGCCTGCTTTATATTTAAAGGGTAATTTAGTCTCTGCTTAGCTGGTGCTGCGCTCTTTTGGGGGTGGGATCACTAACTGATTAACCTCCAGCGTCTCTCAGTGTTTCCGATTGTGAGTATCATTGGCTGCTTGAGCATTAAGCTGAGGGAGAAGAACGAGCAGCGTAACATCATCTTGCTTTATGTTTGTAGGCGCGAGGTGAAGGCAATGGCTGCGTACTACTAAGTGCTGCGTTGCAGGCTGTATATTTCATGCTGCAAACTTCCTGCTTTGGGCTGCATACTCCATACGCTGCGCTGCATGCTTCATGCTGCATATTTGATGCTCTGTGCCTCAGCTGGCGCTGCTGTTTTGTTCCTGTTTTGTTCCTGTTTTGTTTCTGTTTTGTTTCTATTTTGTTTCTACTGTTTTGTTTTCTGTGTGTGCTGAAACGCGACTGCGCGTTCTCCTTAAACAAGGCTGAAGCGGCTCTGTATTGTAAGTGCCTGAAAGTTCTTTTTCTAAATTTGTTTTCAGCAGGGTTTCCCTGTCATGTTAAACTCTTTTCTTTGGTTGATATATAAATCATTTAACTTTATTTGTTTTGGTGTTCTAACTCATTTGATCTGAATCTAAGTTAATTGTTTATTCAATTTCTTTTCTTATTACTTTTACTATTATTCATATTATTTGGTTGTGAAGTCAAGGACATTTTCTATAAAAGTTTTTGGTTTTGTTTATTTGATTTGTGCAGACTCAGAGACTTTTGATTGACTTCAGATTGCATTATTCCCTACACATACATATATTTGAAGCTGTGTAATGTTTTGTGACTTAATTTAGTCTAGTAAGAATCTTTATTTTGTGCAATTCAGTCTTTTGCGCTGCACTAAGTTTATTATTTTATTTCTTTACTATTTTTCTCTAAACTTTCTCTGCTTGCCGCGCTCATTCCAGACACAGCGCTTCCATTCAGTGCCATTATTGTTTATTTTAATACCTCTCTTTGTTTTGGCAGGATCTGGGCGCTGGGTGCAGACGAGTGGCTCTATTGTGGTGGTGGTGTGTCCCTCACCGTGTGTTGTGCTTCTCACTGACACCAGTCTGTGTGTGTGTGTGCTATGTTCACCTGCGTGTAGTGATTTAAATTTGGCATATGAGACTGCCCCAGTTGGTAAGCCCCAGCTCCTTGCCCACAAAAGAAGTGTTTTATGTGTGATGAGTGGCCATATTTTTAATTGTACAACTCAATAAAAATATATTTTTGTACCATTTACTTCTGTCTCTGACTCCTGGCGATTCGAACCTGTGCGTGCCTCTAGGGGGCACTGTTTGTTCTTTGGTTAAAATCCCAAAGTGGCGTAGTCGGAAATAAATTTCATATTGACTGTTACGACAGTTGTTTAATTGAGTTTGTGTGCATTTTGTGCACCCCGCTAAGGACCCCTCATGCCACATGAGTATTTATAATGAGTATTTCATCATCAAGGATCTCCGGAATTTGTCATAAATGTACTAATTCCAGACCTCATACAAACGGTTAGCATTATCCTTGTTTATTTCGATAGAAGGATATAGAAGGATATCTTCTGATTGCTCATCCGATTTGGTACAGACATCGTCACCCAGTCAAATGTCTCGTCTGTACTTCTCTGACTGGCTGGTTGCTATCAGACATTTTATTATTGATTTGTGCTTTGTGGTGGATAAACCTGGGTTTTATCATAGCCCTCTCTTACTACCTAGTCATAGTTTTCTGTTTCGTAGGTGCATGCAGGGCTCTCTCTCATTCACAGTCGATCACTTCTCTAAAGAGACGATTGCTATTTGTATTGCTCAGTTGCACGTTTACAATCTTTCCCTTTGTAATTACGATGCTACTTCAAATGCTTGTTTTTAATTTTCAGTTACCTACCTTTATAAACAAGATTACATTTATTGTTTGCATGTTCAACCCGATTGTGGATTGTTTGTTGTATGTGTTCATGAGGACTGATGCCGGGGATGCTTTCAGGACGCCTCACTGCTGTTCCAGACAGAGAGAAATTCAAAGTGAAACTCAGTTCATAAACGTACAGGTGGACACAGTCGTCGTGTGTGATAACAGTGATATTTTTTTTTGTAAACAAACAGTTAAGTTCACAATATTTTTTCCCCATTGTGCCCATTGAAACCGACGGGGCACATTTCTGTATTATTATGTATGTTTGCACTACCTTATGTTATTGTTTTATGGTTTATGTCTGTATTTTCTTCTACACTGAAGGCTCTTGTGATAAAAAAACAATCTTTGTGTGTGTGAACACACTTGGCAATAAAACACTTTCTGATTTTGACCACTTATGGTTACTCAAGTTATTGTTAACGTCACCGTCTAAGATGGTAACAGCAATCTGACTGCGCATTAGAACCAGAGACGCTGGTTTGCTCACGGACAGTGTTTACTTTATCCAAATGAAGTTCTGAGTCACACATCCTTTTGCTCTCGTTCTGAAGACATGGTAAAATAGTTATCATCACTGGTTATTTAAATTAGAAGTGAAAACTTTCTGTTGATGGCTTTTATTTATGTTTGTCGAAATTATTAAAAAAATAAGACAATTCACTCAGTGCAACCCTGAATTGTGATGTCATTACTAATCAATTTATCAGTGATGTATGTACTGGCAATATCTGAGAAGTGCCGGAAAGCCAGAAAAAGTAAAGGTACGCTGAAGTGCCGGCCCACTTCAAGCACTGCCCTTACTGTATAACCATTTTATATCATTTATATCTACTATATCATACCACAACCAAACTATTTTATTTTAATAAATGGAAAATTTCAAACAAAATATAAATGTATTGAAATGTATGCTGCTGGAGACTTGTCATTGGCTGTTGTATTTGAATAAATAATGAGGTGAGTCTAAAAAAGTATAACAAGGGCTATTTTAAAGATGTTTTACTATAAATATAATTTTGTTTCATATCATTATGTTTTATAGACCTTTTGCGTGTTTGCAAACAGAGATGACGTTTTTTGTTGTTTTGTTCCCACATGGAAAGAACCTATATGTGGATATATGTGCATATATGAAACCTATATGCAGTTTATATGCACATATATGCTGCATATACAGCATATATGCACATATATAAAAATATATATGTGCATATATGAAACATATATACAGCTAATATGCACATATATGCAGCACATATACAGCATATATGCACACATATAATAATATATATGCACATATATGAAACCTATATGCAGCTAATATGCACATATATGCTGCACATATACAGCATATATGCCCATATATGATAATATATATGCTGCATATATGCAAAATTGAGGTGCATATATGTGCATATACAGGCCATATAGGTCTCCTGTATTGCTTCTTTATATCCACATATGAGGCCTATAAGTTATGTCTCCTATAAAGCACACTGTTTTTCTGCCACCACATTGCGCGCGTGACTTAACTGTGTTAAATAATAAGGCACGCTACGTCACCTGGGGGCACTGACCACTAATGACACCCCCCCCCCTCTTGTCAACAGGCCTGATACATATCTGTACCTAAATAGTACATATTAGGACCTCTTTAAAGGTACAACCACAGTGAAACCTTTTATACCCTTTGCTTACCCTTAGTGTACAATATATACAGTACAAGTTATGTAAAATGGCATCCTTCAATTGGGTGCAGTTAAGTAATACCAACAAATGCAAGACAATAAAAAGCCATTACTGTGTTAATATTAAATTAATGCTGAGATCAAGTTTGTTCATTTATTTTAAAATGCAGCCGCCACTCCTCATTCAAGAATCATTTATGCTTTTAGAAAAAAACTCTTGGCAACCTAATGGACAAAACTCCATTATTACCAATCCTTTCCACACCCTTTCCTGTTGATCTGTATTAATACACTTACACTGCCAGAAAGAAATTGTCAAAAAATAGTCCTTAGCTGTCACTGGTGCGGTACCCTTTTAAAAAGTAAACCTTTTTACCTAAAGAGTTTATAAAAGGCACATAAATTGGTACCAAAGTGTGCATATTAGTGACTCAAGGTTGGTTATTAAATAAATGTATATGTACTGTACCTAATTGGCACATATTAGGATCTTTTTAAAGGGTATTGCCCCAGTGACAGGTAGAAACAGCACACTACTGTTTAGATCAAATATAGGACAAAATAGTTTTTCGCTCTCATCTGCAAACCACATGATGAAAGATTTTAATGGATAGCATTTGTGCAATGCTTTATTTGTTTACAGATCAGTTCATTATAAAAGAGTTTCAACCAGAAGCTGTGCCATTACCAAAACCTGTAGGAGTGAAGGTAAGATAAATATTTTATCTCTCAATACCCACTGCATGAATAATCTGACAGCACAAGAAACTTTGAGTTTCAATATGATGAGTATACAAGTATTACAGTATGTGATTTTTTTTATTTTAAGTTGGTTATGTACATTACCAAACACCTTATAGCTATTAACACGTCTTGAACCTTGACGTGTGATCTTAGAATTGAGGAGCTGGGATGTAAAAGCCACTAAACTCCTTCAAAAAAGGGGCGATGATATTAATCAAATGCTCTTGGCTTGTATTAGGTTCATCAAATACTTTCACTTCAAAAACAGAAATATTGCTTTGTGGGCAGAATCCATTAAGAGTTTGAAAAATTCTCCTTTACAAGAAAACATGTCAGACGCACTTAGAGGGTTTTGCATCAGAGCTCTACAATTTTACTTTAACATGTAATAAATAAATATCATGGATTGCATGCAGAGATGTTTATTGATGTTAACAATGGAAAAAAACTCAAATTAAACACGCAATAAAATACTGCATGAAAATATCAATAAAAGTCAAAGTTGTTGGTCAAATTTTAATTCATCTTCCAAACCTGACCATCTGTGTTTAATTAGCAAAACAACTAACTACAGTTTAACACATCGCTCGACGAGCAAACACATATTTTAAAATTACAAACCACACACATGACGGGCTACATACATGTTGTGATTAACTTCACATCAAGTCCCCTCGAAAAAGAAGTCACCCGCCACTTCCATGTTTTATTAAGTTTGAATTCAAAATCTGTTAAGACCTCATAAAACACAGTTATTTAACTAATTTTACTGTTGCTTTTTATAACAAGTCAAGAGGAACATGTAAGAACAAGAAGTTAATGAAGATAAAACCAAGAGGCATCACATTCTCAAGTATGAGACACTTTTATATTGCTTCTTATATAAAAGGTCTTGGTTACGTATGTAACCCTCGTTCCTTGAAAGAAGGGAACGGAGATGTCACGTCATGACTGATGAACTGGAAACTCGCTTAGAGAGACCAATATACTTTGAGTAACTACTAAAACGCCAATGAACTTGGCATGCAGGTATTTGCACATTGCAGTCACCGCCCCGCCAGGTGCGTATATAAGCCGCAGGTGCAAAAATCAAACATTTACGCATTTTTGACCGGATGGCCTTCCATACTGGTACTACAGTGTAGCGTCAGTAGGAGGCTGCAAGCCGGTGCTCAGTTTTCCCCAGATAAGGAGAAAACACGAGAGGATACCGGCTCGATACGAACACTGTAAAATCTAATGAACGTGTTAGGTGTTGCCCAACCAGCAGCTCTGCTGATGTCTGTCAGTGAGGAACCACGAGCAAGAGCCCAAGATAAGGCAACACTTCTAGTGCAGTGTGCTCTCAAATTAAATGGACATGGAGTGCTCTGCAGTTTATAAGCAAGGGCAATGGTGGCTACAATCCAATGAAACATCCTCTGCTTGGTGACAGCTTTCCCTCTCTGCTGACCACCGTAACAGACAAAGATCTGAGGTCCTGAGGCTTTGTGTTTGATCCACATAGAGGCGAAGCGTGTGTACAGGACACAACAATGCCATGTTTGGGTCTGCCTCCTCCGGGGGCAGCGCTTGCAAGCTCACCACCTGATCAATGTTACACTAGAGACAGCAGGTCCAAACTGAAGGCACGACTCGTCGACTGAAAATGCATGGAGCTCCCGTACCCTCTTAACTGAAGCCAACGCGAGCAGGGTCAGAGTTTTCATAGAGGAATTATGTTATCTCATAGATAGTTCCATTTGAGTGCATAAGCGTGTCTCATAGACGGCGCTCTCGCAGCAGCAATAGTGTTAGATACCGCTTGCGGTAAATCACTTAAAACCTCCGCGCTTCAAGGGATCAAACCTGGAGATTCCACAGGTCAGGTGTGGGTGGCATGACATGCCCCCTCCTTGAGAAAGAAGGTCCTTCCTCAGGGGAATCTGCCAGGAAGGGGCTGTCGTGAGGAGCATGAGTTCGGGAAACCAGTTCCTGGTGGGCCAATAAGGAGCAACCAGTAAAAGTGTCTCTCCGTCCTCCCTGACTTTGCCCAGAGTCTGTGCAATAAGGCTCAGTGGGGGAAATGTGTATTTGTGCACACCCCGTGGCCAGCTGTGTGCCAGCGCATCCACGCCGAGGTTGCCCTCGGTTAGTGAATAAAACAGGCGACAATGGGTTGTGTCTGAAGAGGCAAACAGGTCTATTTGCACTCTGCCAAAACGCTTCCAAATCGGCTGAACCGTCTTGGGGTGGAATCGCCATTCGCGGGGGGCGCTGCTCGTGAAAGCGTGTCTGCGCTGTGTTGAGCGAGCCCGGGATTCCTCAAGAAGAGGAGATGACAGGCGAGATGTGACAGGTGACGAGAGCGCAAACCACTTTGGCGATTGAAATACGCAACGGTCGCAATGTTGTCGGTGCAAACTAATACATCCTTCCCTCGCAGCTCGGATACGAGACAAACGAGTGCTAGAAATACAGCCCACAGCTCGCGGCAGTTGATATGCCAGTGCAGTTGGGGTGCTGTCCACCCCCCCGAAACTGCAAACCTGTCGGACGTGGCATCCCACCCCATGTTGGAGGCATCTGTGTGAACTACAGCATGACAGGAGACCTGTCTCAGGGGCACATTTGCCCTCAAAAACGTTGGGTCTGACCATGGAGTGAAAGTGAGTCGATACGCAGGTGTAATGGTTACACAGTGAATGCCGGCGTGCCACACTCTCCTCGGGAATCGATGGTGAAGCCAACGCTGAAGCGGTCTCATATGGAGTAACCCGAGCGGTGTCACCGCCGCAGCTGCAGCCATATGCCCCAGGAGCTTCTGAAATTGTTTCAGCTGGGCCGCGCTCTTGCCTCGAAATTTATTCAGGCAAGTCAGGATTGAATGGACACGCACTTCTGTTAAACGTGCCGATAAATCGGTCGAGTCCAGTTCCATACTGAGAAAAGAGATCATCTGCATGGGGCAAAGTTTGCTCTTTCCGAGTTGACCCTTAGACCCAAACGAGCGAGATGCTGAAGGGTTAAGTCTCTGTGTTCGCACAGAGTCTGCCGAGATTGAGCTATAAGCCAATCATCGAGATAAGCCAAAATGGGCACACCTCTCTCAGGGGTTTTAATGCCGCCTCCACTACTTTCGTGAAAACACGGGGAGAGAGAGACAGCCTGAATGGTAAAACTTTTTACTATTATGCCCTCCCCTCCAACGCAAAGCAGAGAAACGGCCTGTGACGAGGGAGAATGGACACATAAAAGTATGCGTCTTTCAGGTCTATGGCTGCAAACCAATCTTGTGGGCGAATACATTGAAATATGTGTTTCGGCATTATCATCCTGAAGGACCTGTTTTGGAGAGTCCAATTCAGTACACGTAAATCCAAGATCAGTCGTAACCCACCACCTTTTTTGGGGACTATGAAGTAAGGGCTGTAAAACCCTGACATCATCTCAGTTGGAGGGACCGGCTCTACCGCGTCCTTCGCCAGCAGGACGTCGTCTTCTGCACACAGTACATGTGCATCAGATGCTTTCACTGTGGTGAAACGAATGCCCGAAAGTTTTGGAGTATGCCGGTTGAATTGAATTTCGTAACTGAGGCGGATAGTGCATACTAACCAACGGGACAGGCTGGAGAGCTGTTGTCAGGCACCCAGAGACCACACAAGTGAAATTAACATCACCACCGAGGTCCCCGAGGTGGGGCAGCCGAGCAAAACAGGTGAAACTGTCGGTGCGTGTGCCGTGACAGCACACACATCTCCAGTGTGTGGTGTGACACTGACCTGAGACCGCTGAAGGGTGAGATGGTCGTCTGGCCTCAGAGACGAAGTGCCCAGACTACAAAAAACACCTGCTGGTGAAAGAGGAAGAGGAGGGTGAGTTGGTGTGTGACTGTTCACGGCTCTCTCTATCCTCAGGAGACCTGGGGGAGAAAGAGGAATGCACTCTTTTTGTGGTTTTCTGGGTGCTGGCTGAGAAGCCGGCGGAACAGAAACCAAATTAAACTAAGGATTCTCCACCCGGCCCTCCTCCGGGGGAGGGAGCGGTGCGTTCACTGTCTCCCGAAAAGTAATCCCCACCATCTCCAGGTCGCCCATTTCAGGGCCGCTTGGACTTACGTTTACCTCCACGGTAGCGGGCTGAGAGGAGGGGCGAGGAAGATGTGGTCCAAGAAAGGGGAGCGGTGGCCGGACACAGTTGCATTGCAACCCCCCACTCCACCGTAGGGATCCCGACGTAACCCTTAGCGGCTCCATCGGTGAGAGAGGTGAGGGGGGAAGGCTGAAACGGCCGTAAACGGCTTGAGAATGGCAATCTCCATGTACAAGTCAGCTCTTCATGCACCTCGGGGAAGAAAGGCACGGGAGGTGTGGGCTGGGAGGCCCGGGCAGCTTCGAAGTACCAGTCATCCAGATGGATGGTTCGGGAGGAGGGGGGTTAACCCACTTCAGCCCTACCTCCTCTCAAGCGAGCGGCTGCCATCTCCGGGTCAAACTCCGCAACCTGACCAGATGGAGGAAGGATGTCCGAGTCCACTTTGGAGGGAGGGGGCCCATCCTCTGATGCTGCTGAAGTGGCGGGTCCAGAAGGAGGCCTCACGGATTCTGCAGAAATCGTAGAAAACGACTCTGCTGTCTCCATGGGGATCTCAACCGGCTGAGGACGAGGAGGCTGAGAGCTGGAGGACGAATCCCCCAACCTGTTCAACATGGTGATGCGAAGATCGTCCTTAGAGAACTTCGCAACCGCTCTGTGGCAGCGTTCAGCACTCTCAGGACGCGGGCACCATTCTCGTAGAAATGACAACCATCTCCTCAAATCCAAGAGGGTCATGCTCTCGCAGTGAGAACAAGAACCCCCCACGAACGCTGCCTCCTCGTGCTCGATGCCCAAAGACAGCATTGGTGACTGTCTTTCGAACCCATGTACTTCCCGCATCCAAGCTTACATGGACGCATAGCCATCCTGAAAAGGACGCTGATCTCCGGAAATACGAGAGAGTGACTGTTTTTAACAAGACACAAAGCTCTCTGTATCACTCTTTTAGGAAAAACACTCTTATAGATGCTCAGTTGATGATGCGCACAGGGAGAGGCAACGCACACACTGGAACTCAAAACAATAATGAAGATCACTGGAAACTGCGAGCATCCGCTGTGGTACTGCTTGTCCAAGCAACTTCAGCAATCGTTCCCAGAAGAGCAGAGTAGTAGCTTCTTAGTAGCAGATACTGTCGGCTTTAAAGCGAAAAAAGCTAATTTGTTATGTTGCACCTGCGGCTTATATACGCACCTGGCGGGGCGGCGCCTGCATTAAGCAAATACCTGCATGTCAAGTTCATTGCTGTTTTAGTAGTTACTGAAAGTAGATTGGTCTCTCTAAGCGAGTTCCCAGTTCGTCGGTCATGACATGACGTCGTAGTGACCGACTGAAAGGGAACCTGCTTATATAAATTACTGATTTAAAATGCTTATATTGTCAACCAATGTGTTGTTATGTGTATCTCTAAAAATCTAATTCTACTGTAGGTCTGGCAACTATATCAGAAGTCAAGATTTTGAGGTTAAAGAACAACAAACATCTTCATCAGTTCATCCACCACTTCTACATTTTAAAAAGTCACCTGCAATGGAAACTGAGGAAAATTTGACAACAACTCGTTATGAAAACACTTGGATTTCAAACAATTACACTTTTTTTTATATAAGGATCATTTTGAGTCTTGAATCTCCCCTCCTTTGTTTGGCCATTTACACTGTTTGCTTTCTCACCAAATCCGGTCAAGGAGCTCCGGTATTTGCCATGAATTTGCTCATTTCAGACCTCATACAGACTGTTAGCATTATCCTTGTTTATTTTGAGGGTATATCTTATGCTATGATTCCTTTAGTTGTGTCTTTTTTGGCTTCTCTGTATTTCATGACATGTATAGCTGTAGAAAGATATCTTCTGATTGCCCATCCGATTTGGTACAGACATCGTCACCCAGTCAAATGTCTCGTCTGTACTTCTCTGACTGGTTGGTTGCTATCGGGCATTTTATATTTGATTCATTATTGGTGGTGGGTTCAACTGCTATTTATCATAGCTCTCTTTTACTACCTGGTCATAGTTTTCTGTTTTGTAGGTGCATGCAGGGCTCTCTCTCAGTCACAGTCGATCACTTCTCTAAAGAGACGATTGGTTATAGCGACTCTGCTATTTGTACTGCTGAGTTACACGTTTATCGTCCTTCCCTTGGTTATTACATGTTTGATAGATTATTATTTTCATTTTATGCTTATTTACTATATACTCAATATGGCAAAGGTTTATTTTATGTTAAACCCGATTGTGGATTGTTTGTTGTATGTGTTCATGAGGTCTGATGCCGGGGATGCTTTCAGGACGCCTCGCTGCTGTTCCAGACAGAGAGAAATTCAGAGTGAAACTCAGCTCACAAACTTAACCGGTGTAAACAGTCATCAAGTGTGATTATAGTGATATTATTATTTGTTAACAAATAGTTAAGTGCATATTTCACCTGATGATGTGCACATGACAGCAGTCACATATGTTTGTGAGCATGGTCCCAAACATGGTTTTGTAATGCATTTCTACAGTGATGCTGTGATCGTATCTGTTGTGATATAATGCCTCATGGACATCACTTAGTTGTAAGCGGTTTATCAATATGTCAGTGTGTTATGATATTTGCATGTGTAAATTATCTTAAAGTGAAGAAAATTAAGAAATTTGGGAATAATATTAACAATAAAGAAGTCCCATTTGTAATCCATTAACAGTTTATGTTAGAAAGATAACTTGCGTCATCGTTTACTTCGGGGTTTGTACCTTTTGCATATCGTTAACATGTACTAATACAGACTTGCACACCAAAGAAAATGTAAAATCATGAATGGGACCATTGGTGCTCTTTAAAAAATATATTAATTATTAATCCATTAATATTTGTCTATTATGTGTATATTCTTATTCTACATGTCTACAATAATAACTAATAAATAATTATTATCACGCATCCTTATGTCCTGAAGACAGGGTAAAATAGTTATCATCACTGTTTTTTTAAATTAGAAATGTAATCTTCCTATCGACGGCTTTTATTGATGTTTGTCAAAATAAAAAATAAATCTGATAATTCACTCAGTGCCTCCCTGTAGTGTGATGTCATTACTAATCACTCATTCACTGACGCTTTGACTTGGAGAGGAACAGTACCGACAACATCTAAGAAGTGCCGGAACACAAGAAAAAGGAAAGGTACACTAAACAGAGGTGGGTGGAGTACCCAAAATCTGTACTCAAGTAAAAGTAAAAGTATCAAATGAAAAAACTACTCAAGTAGTTAGTTACTCGTTACTTCCGATCGATAGAGAAGTAGCACAAAAGCACTGAATTTCAGACTACTTAGAGGGTTTTCACAAACCTCTCCTTAAAAGTCTCATTGTTCTGCTTATATACAAGTAAGGCAGCCTATCTCAGTCCTGCAATGGGTACATTAACATCACATAACGTGTCATTTGAGAAAAAATCTCAAACACACACACACACACACACACACACACACACACACACACACACACACACACACACACACACACACACACACACACACACACACACACACACACACAGATGTTTTTCTGACGGTTACCTCTCTATTTATTTTTATGTTCACAACACAAACTTGTCAGCATCTGCCTTTAAACATGCAAACAGTAAACCAAGAAGAATGTGTGTGTCTGTTTGTTATCATGTTTTTATATGAATAGGTACATTTATCGTAATATATAATACATGTTTCTTTAAAGGTGACATAGAATGATTGAACGGGGTATTTATCCTTGTTCTGTGATGTGACATGTAGACAAAAATGTTTTTGTTTGGGTCCGTAATGGCTTAGAAGCTTCCTAAAACCCTCTCTCAAATAGCTCTATTAGGGTGGGGGAATTTAAACTAGTGGTTTTGCACCTATTTGGCTCCCCCTACTGGCTTAACTTGCAATCTCATTACTGATTGGCTGACTTTGCTGCCACTCTAAAAATGTAGCCAATTATTTTAAAGTGGAGGGGCAGTTAGATGCCTGTGATGTCATAAGCATCAGTTTTTCAGATTGGGCTGTTTTCTGGCTGACATTTCTAAAAGAGGAATTTCTATGAGACTGAGATGTTTAGCATGTATAGAACTTTTTGTATGTTTGTGAATGCGGGTAGACTACCATTATTCAACAAAGACAAGGTAAAAATGGTTTTTCATTCTCTGTCCCCTTTAAAATCAAACTTTATTCTTTTATTTTTATTCATTCAATCTTTAGGAAGGATTTAAATAAAATACAATCCCGTTTTTATTTGAATGTATTTTCTACACATTAGTGAGGTGTCGGGATTTGTGTATAAATGCAAGACGTCCTTACATTATGCTGTTCAGTTTGTTTAGTTGTGGGGAAATGATATGGAAATGTCCAGATGAACGTGCTGTTTGTATGGTTTAACTTACACTAGGTTTTGTCATCGCTTGCACAAGAGTGCATAAGGCAAAAAAACTCGGACAGTGTGTGAAATAGACACACTGTGACACTTACCTTCAGGTTGGATCTTTAATTTCTGTACGCTGATATGTCAGCTTGTTTATTGAACAAAGCATGCATCGCATATGAAACTATTCTTTTTGAACTCTTGAAATGAAAACATAGACCGAACTTGAAGCCATGCATGATCTGCCTCCGATATCTCGCAACAACGCACACGCGCCCTCATCTGCTTCTCCTATCATCTACGCGCGGTCGCACGCACTAAAGGGTGACCACGCGGTCGCTCGCTAAAGGGTGACGCAGCCTGTCTCGCAAAACTTTCAAACACGCCCTATAAACTTTAAAAATATATATATTCATTAATTATTACCATTTGACAGTAGCGCAGTAACACTGCCAAATGTAGCGAAGTAAAAGTACAGTTTTTTCACTTGAAATGTACTTGAGTAAGAGTAAAAAGTACCCATCCTTAAATTTACTCTAAAAGTACTACCCAAAAAATGTACTCAAGTAAATGTAACGAAGTAAATGTAATTCGTCGATGTTTTATTAAACATATAAATTTGTTTCATATTATTATGTTTTATATTATTACATTAAATGCAATAATGCATTCAATTTACAGATTTATATTTTAAAATAAAATGAAAAAACTGTCATTTGTTTTGCAATATTGTGGTATTTTTGTATTTGTGAGCTTCCTGATTTTTAAAAAATGAATGTGCCCTCATAATCTTTAATCAAGAACGCAAATCTTCTACCCTCTTCAAAACGATTGCTCTTCACTTCCGATTCATATGGTACGGAAAGGTGGGCGGGGTCTGAGAAAAGATCGCTCTGGTTAGCAACACGACCCAACTTCAAACAATCCAATCAGATCTCGATGGACAAATTCAAATGCAGCCCTGCCTTATTTAATTTCATAAGCCGGTTTTACTCAGATATACATCACCACGGGGTAAAATAGGCAATCGCTACTTCCGTTTCATGGCAACTTTAAATTCCGTTTTTCCAAGTTTAAGTGACTTGTTTTGTTATAAATAACAAGTTTGACAATATGATTAGGAGGGCATGCTAAGTCATCTGAGGGGGGGGCACTCCACCCTAATGCCCCCTCTTGGCGTCGGGCTTGATACATACAGTATACTGTATGTAAATAAATAGTACATATTGGGACCTCTTTAAAGGGTACTGCCCCAGTGACAGCTTTTGTACCCTTTTCTGAGAGTGTACAGTATATAGAGTACAGGTTATGTAAAATGGCATCATATAATTCAGAATTGGGTGCAGTTAAAGGTTCTCTAAGATAATTCACGCGTTTTAGACCATAAAACATTTTTTGTTACATACAGCAAACATCTCCTCACTATCTGCTTGCTTCCTGTCCGCTGATCAAACTGTAAAAAAACACGATCTCTGTAGACAGCCCAGCCTCCACAAACTGCAATAATAACAAACTGGCCAAACCTACACCTGAAACCATAACAAAGTATTCTAACCAATAAACGCCAAGAAGGATTTGGGGGTTGGGTTTGGGCGTGTTCATGAAAGCACGGAAGGGAGGGGGAGGGGGAGGAGTTCACTACGCTCAGTTTATTTGAAAACACATTTCAAAAATCAACACACAGATTCGCTTAGAGAACCTTTAAGTAATACCAACAAATGCAAGACAATAAACAGCCATTAGTGTGTTAATATTAATTGAATGATAAGATCAAGTCTGTCCATTTATTTTATAATGCAGCCGCCACTCCTCATTCAAGAATCATTTATGCTTTCAGAAAAAACTCTTGGCAACCTAACGGACAAAACTCCATTAATACCAATCTTTTCCACACCCTTTCCTGTTGATCTGTATTAATACACTTACACTGTCAGAAAAAAATTGTCAAAAAATAGTATTTAGCTGTCACTGGTGCGGTACCCTTTCAAAAGGTAAACTAGTTAAAGAGTTTATAATTGTACCTCAAAGGTACATAAATTGGTATGCATATTAGTGACTCAAGGTTGGTAGCAAATAAATGTATATGTACTGTACCTAAATGATACATATTAGGACCTTTTAAAAGGTTATTGCCCCAGTAACAGGTAGAAACGCACTACTGTTTAGATCAAATTGCCAATTTATTTTTATTCACTTCTTGCCCCATCATGGACTAAAATTTACTAGATATGGAATAGTTGAGGAGTGAATGGTTTCAGATACCACACATGTCATGTCCATCTCTGTGTCGATGCATAAGGAAGTGGCAACACATTTGTGGTTCCAAACAGTTTTTAGCTCTCATCTGCAAACCACATGATGAAAGATTTTAATGGGTAGCATTTGTGCAATGCTTTATTTGTGTACAGATCAGTTCATTATAAAAGAGTTTCAACCAGAAGCTGTGCCATTACCAAGACCTGTAGAAGTGAAGGTAAGATCAATATTTTATTTCTCAATACCAACTGCATAAATAATCTGACAGCAAACTCTGAGTATCATGAACATAAAGAGTATACGAGTATTATAAATATTTATAATAAGTATTTAATCTTAATTATGCTACGAACATTATAAAACACCTTACAGATTTTAACAAGTCTTGAACCTTGATCAAATTATTCAAATGCTCTTGGCTTGTATTACGTTCATCAAATACTTTCACTTTAAAATCAGAAATACTGCTTTGTTGGCAGAATGCATTAAGAGAATTGAAAAATTCTAATTTACAAGAAAACATGTCAGACGCACTTAGAGGGAGTATTTTACTTTAACATGTAATAAATAAATATCATGGATTGCATGCAGAGATGTTTATTGATGTTAACAATGGAAAAAACTCAAACATGCAATAAAATACTGCATAAAGAAAATATAAATAAAAGAAAAGTCAAAGTTGTTGGTCAAATTTTAATTCATCTTCCAAACCTGACCTTAAACCATCTGTGTTTAATTAGCAAAACAACTAACTACAGTTTAACACTTTTCACATTAACTAACAGTGTTATCACAATGTGTAATACAAAAAAAAAAAACATATTTGGAAAAAACACTAATCCTTTTTAAAAACATAGTGGCATTTCTAAAGCTACTAGAAATGCTGTTTTAAAAAAGGGGACAAACACAGCCTTTGGATTTAATTAACCCAGAAAACTTTTATAGTTGACTCAACAATGGGTTAAAAACAACCCAGTCTTTTTAGAGTTTATAACAACATGTTTTATTAAAGGCGGAGTCCACGATGTTTGAAAAACGCGTTGGAAAAGGAGACGGGCCGTCTACCAAAACACACTTATAGCCAATCAAATCAAATCAAATGCCGGGTTGCGTATGTGTGGGGCGGGTCTATCAACAGAAGGTCCAGATTCTATTGGGGTAGGGGCGTGTTTGTTTAGGTGATTTCAAATATCAACATTGGCTTTCAAACATAATGGACTCCGCCTTTAAGTTTGTATACAAAATCTGTTAGGACCTCATAAAACACAGTTATTTAATTCATTTTAATTGTTGCTTTTTATAACAAGAGGAACACGTGAGAACAAGAAGTTCATGAAGATAAAACCAAGAGGCATCACATTCTCAAGTATGAGACACTTTTATATTGCTTCTTATATAAAACCTGCTTATACCGATTTAAAATGCTTATAATGTCAACCAATGTGTTGTTAGTCAATGTGTGTTTCTAAAAATCTAATCCTACTGTAGGTCTGGCAACTTTATCAGAAGTCAACAACATCTTCATCAGTTCATCCACTTGTTCTACATTTAAAAAGTCACCTGCAATGGAAACTCAGGAAAATTTTACCACAACTCATTATGAAAACACTTCGATTTCAAACGCGTACACACCTGATGAGTCTAAAAACAAAGCACTTAGTGTCTACATATGTATCATCTTGAGCCTTCAATCTCCCCTCCTCTGTTTGGCCATTTACACAGTTTTCTTTCTCACCAAATCTGGTCAAGGAGCTCCAGTATTTGTCATAAATTTACTCATTTCAGACCTCATACAGACTGTTAGCTTTGTCATTGCATATTTTGAATATATATATATTGCTATGATTCCTGTAGGTGTGTCTTTTTTGGCTGCTTTGTATTTTATGACATGTATTGCTGTAGAAAGATATCTTCTGATTGCTCATCCGATTTGGTACAGACATCGTCACCCAGTCAAATGTCTCGTCTGTACTTCTCTGACTGGCTGGTTGCTATCGTGCATTTTATTGTTCCTTTGTGCTGTCTGGTTGGAATACCTGATATTTATCATTCCCTTCTTTTACTACCTGGTGATAGTTTTCTGTTTCGTAGGTGCATGCAGGGCTCTCTCTCAGTCACAGTCGATCACTTCTCTAAAGAGACGATTGGTTATAGCGACTCTGCTATTTGTACTGCTGAGTTACACGTTTACAATCCTTCCCTTGGTTATTACATCTTTTCTACTGTATTATTTTTATTCTATGTTCCTTCGCTATACACGCAGGATTGCAATTACTTTTTTTATGTTAAACCCGATTGTGGATTGTATGTTGTATGTGTTCATGAGGACTGATGCCGGGGATGCTTTCAGGACGCCTCGCTGCTGTTCCAGACGGAGAGAAATTCCGATTGAAATTCCGCTCACAAACTTAACTGGTGTACGTAGTCATCATGTGTGATTACAGTGATATTATTATTGTTAACAAATAGTTAAGTGCATATTTCACCTGATAGTATGCACATGACAGCGGTCACATATGTTTGTGGGCATGGTCCTTAAATTTTGTTGTGATATTATGACTTATGGACATCACTTAATCGTAAGCGGTTTATCAATATGTCAGTGTGTTATGATATTTGCATGTGTAAATTATCTTAAAGTGAAGAAAATTAAGAAATTTGGGAATAATGTTAACAAAGAAAATGTCCCACTTGTAATCCATTAACAGTTCAATACATTTAATTTAATAAGTTTAATTTTTAAAGTGCACCAATTTAATTTCTAAAAAAACAATGTTATTTTGTGTATTTGGTACAATGTGTTTGCATGGTTTATGGTTAAAAAAACAGATTATTTTCCACATAACTTACATTTTTGTAGCTCCAGATATACTGCTTTCCTCAATCACCAATCCCAGGAAGTAAATTGTTGCCTACAATCCGTGTGTTTGTTGTAGTCCAAGAAAAGAGATTTATGTTGGAGATAACTCGCGTCATTGTTTACTTCAGGGTTTGTACCTTTTTCATATTGTTAACATACAAATACACACTTACACACAGAAAGAAATGTAAATAATGTATTTATTATAAATCCATTAATATTTGTCTTTCTGTGTATATTCTTATTCTACATGTCTACAATATTAACTATTATTATCATCACGCATCCTTATGTCTCTGAAGACAGGGTAAAATAGTTATCATCAATGGTTATTTAAATTAGAAATGTAATCTTCAGATTGACGGCTTTTATTGATGTTTGTCGAAATAATAAATAAATCTGATAATTCACTCAGTGCCTTCCTGTAGTGTGATGTCATTACTAATCACTCATTCACTGACGCTTTGACTCGGAGAAGAACAGTACCACCAACATCTAAGAAGTGCAGGAACGCAAGAAAAAGGGAAGGTACGCTAAAGATAAAAATATTTTTCATTTTATTTTAAAATATAAATCAGTAAATTGAATGCATTATTGCATTTAATATAATAATATAAAACATAATAATATGAAACAAAATTATATTTTTATTAAAAAATCCCTAAATGGGGCCGCTGTTATAATTTTTTTAAACCTCATTATTTATTCAAATACAACAGCCAATGGTAAGTCTCCAGCAGCATACCTTTCTTTACATTTATATATAAAGATACATTTGCTTTACAAATAAGCCCAAAGACTTAACTTTAGCCATAACATGTTTGAAAGCAACATCAATAATTCCATCCAAGCATACTTCCAATCTTTTCCACACCCTTTCCTGTTGATCTGTATTAATACACTTACACTGTCAGAAAGAAATTGTCAAAAAAAAAAGTATCAGTTGTCATTGGGCTGGTACCCTTTTAAAAAGTAAACTTTTCTAAGTTGCACACTAATTTTCATTCACTTCTTCCCCCTATAGTGGACAAACATTCACTAGATAGGGAATAGTCAAGCAGTGAATGGTTTCAGACAATGCACATGTCATGTTTATCTCTGTGTTGATGCAAAAGGAAGTGGCAGCGCATTTGTGGTTCCAAATGGACAAAAGCTCTCATCTGCAAACCACATGATGAAAGATTTTAATGGGTAGCATTTGTGCAATGCTTTATTTGTTCACAGATCAGTTCATTATACAAGAGTTTCAACCAGAAGCTGTGCCATTACCAAGACTTGTCGGAGTGAAGGTAAGATCAATATTTTATCTCTCAATGAATATAATGACTTTACAAGTATAATGAGTTTTTCATTTTAAGTTTGCTATGAACATTATAAAACACTATACAGCTGTTAACACGTTTTGAACATTGAAATGTGATCTTAGAATTGAGGAGCTTGGATGCAAAAGCCCCTAAATGCTAATAATGATATTAACTGAATGCTCTTGGCACGTATTATACGTTTAGCATATACTTTCATTTTAAATTGGCTTAATCCCGGCCCGAGGTCATTTAGAAATACAGCTCTGTTTGCAGAATCTATTTAATAGTCTGATAAAAAAAATGCTCATTTACAAAACATGTGACGTGTAATAAACACTGCATATATGTTTTTAGATGCTAAGAATGAAAGAAAAAACTATTAAACATGCAATAAAATACTGAATGAAGAAAAAGTAAACAGATTTTTTTTATCTTCCAAACCTGACCTTAAACCATCATTGATTGATTAGTAAAACAACTACAGTTTAACACTTGTCGCATTAACTAACAAAAGTATGTGATGAACGTATAATACGTGCCAAGAGCATTCAGTTGTTGTTTTTTAACAAGAGAAATGTGAGAACATAACACCAAGAGTCATCACATTCTCAAGTATGAGACACTTTTGTATTGTTTTTTAATAATATCTGCTCATATTGATTTAAAATGCTTATAATGTCAATAATGTGTTTTTAGTCAGTGTTTTTGAAAATCAAATAGGTCTGGCAACTGTGTTAGAAGTCAAGATTTTGAGGTTGAGGAACGACACGCATCTTCATCGGTTCATCCACTTGTTCTGCATTTTAAAAGGTCGCCTGCAATGGAAACATTTAATATTATTAAATTTATCTCATTATGAACACTCTTGGAATTTATACCATAACACACTCTATGACTCTAAAAACAAACCATTTACCTGTCAAGTTTTGGATAGGAAAATAAAGGAAATTTCCTGGCAGCCTCAGTATCCTTTACTATATATATATATATATATATATATATATATATATATATATATATATATATATATATATATATATATATATATATATATATAAAGGCTTATTTGCATGTTTCTGTTAATTTAACATTGCTTGTTTATACATTTTAACGTTAAATTTTATTTTTATTCCACACAATCTTTTCATTTCATATTGCTTTTCTTTTAGTTTTTCTTTTCATTTCACATAACTTTTCTTTATTTTTTTAGTGAGTTATTGTACAAATTTGTAAGACATTCTTTAAGACTGTTTTGGAAGGAGTGTATTTGTGGGCTTGGCCAAAGTGATTAATTTTAATGAGAGTAGAGCGCAAACAGTTTTGTTGTCTAACGTCATCCTATTCTTTCCTTCCCCCGTGTGAGATGCTAAAGTCGCAGTTACAAAACTTTAAAAACGCTTGACTGTCCCCCACCCTGCTCCTCTTCAGAGAAGTAAATTTGCCGTCCCATTGATCGCGTTATTTACATGAGGGTTTTGTTTTTTGTCAGGAGTGCCTTCTGTCTCTGTTGTAGCTTTGATCATCCGTCTGTTTTTTTTTCCGTTGTCACTCATCGTCTGACCTCACACATTAACCTCACGACAACTTTTTCACGGGAGATTAACGGAAAAATACTAATTCGGGAGGACGGCTGGGGAAAGAAGGGTAAAATAAAATAAGTTTTTAGCACTTGTATAGAACACCGACAGCAAATCATTACCGGAAGAAATACATAAACAAACTTTCAAACAAACGTAATTCTGCGGTTTAACAACTGATATATAATTTAATAAATCTACCTGTTAATACAACGAACTTCAGAAACTGTCATCTTTGCTCTCCAGGCAGAGAGTGCACACAGAGATGCTGCGGAGCGGGCGGGAAAACACAAAGTGGATTACCGGAATAAGTGGATCTTTTGCGTGAGGCTAGTGACAGAGCTCAGATTGGGAATGTTTTTTTTACTCCGCCCGGGCATTATTATTTTTGTAATAACAGAGGTTAAAATACGGGAGATTTACGGGAAAATACTAATACGGGAGGACGGCGGGAAAGAAGGGTAAAATACGGGACTTTCCCGGCCAAAACGGGATACTTGACAGGTATGGCATTTATGGTCTACACAAGGATCATCTTAAGCCTTGAATTTCCCTTCATCTGTTTGGCCATTTACACCGTTTTCTTTCTCACCAAATCCGGTCAAGGAGCTCCAGTATTTGTCATAAATTTACTCATTTCAGACCTCATACAGACTGTTAGCTTTATCCTTGTTTATTTCGAAAATATAGATTGCTGTAGAAAGATATCTTCTGATTGTCCATCCAAGTTGGTACAGACATCATCAGCCAGTCAAATGTCTCGTCTGCTTTATATACATCAGTTGTAAGTAGTTTATCAATACGTCAGTGTTTTGTATGATATTTGCATGTGTAAATTATCTTAAAATACCACAGGGAGCACCATGAAACTTGGATTTATGTTAACAGATTAGAGTTTTCTTGTAATTCATCAACAGTTTAAAACAGTACACCCTTGTAAAGACTTGATATTAGTACCTCAAATGTACATATTGGTACCTGTCATGAACTCTGTCTGTGTCTCCCCTGTCATGTCTCTTATTTTGAAGTCTTGTTTGTGTCTGCCATGTTTTGTAGTTCTGTGTAGTTCTTTTGTTTCTTTGGTCTTCGTGCTGATTGTTCCCCTATGTGTTCTCCATTACCCAGTGTAAAATCTACAATAAGTTACTGGCAGCTAGTTGCCAGTAATACCCAGTAATACTGTCATTTTTACAGATTTTTTTTTAAGTGTGGTTTCAGATATCACACACATTATGTCCATCTCTGTGATGACGCATAAGGGAGTGGCAACACATTTTTGGTTCTAAATGGACAAAAGCTCTCATCTGCAAACCACATGAAAGATTTTAGCATTTGTGCAACGCCTTCTTACAAAAAGGGTTTGAACGAGAATCTGTGCCATATCAAGACCTGTAGGAGTAGAGGTAAGATCAATATTTTAGTTCTCAATACCGACTGCATGAAGGTATCAGGGCTCTCTCTCAGTCACAGTCGATCACTTCTCTAAAGAGACGATTGGTTGTGGTGACTCTGCTATTTGTACTGCTCAGTTGCACATTTTGCATCCTTCCCTTTCTAATTACGATGCTGCTTCAATTGCTTGTTTTTATTTTCAGTTACCTACCTTTTATAAACAAGATTACATTTATTGTTTACATGTTCAACCCGATAGTGGATTGTTTGTTGTATGTGTTCATGAGGACTGATGCCGGGGATGCTTTCAGGACGCCTCACTGCTGTTCCAGATGAAGAGAAAATGAAAGTGAAACTCAGTCATCATGTGTGATTACAGTGCTATTATTTTTTGTAAACAAAGAGTTAAGTGCATATACCTGATGATATGCACATGACAGTGGCAGTGGCGAACCGTGAGTACTTTAGCTGGGCCTTCAAAATATGCAATGAAGTGCAAATGCCTCTCCATGCGCAATTACGCATGGCGCAATAAATTAAATTCACAATTTTAATGGATAGGTTCTACTTACTACACCGCCTTAATTCTTAAAAACAGGGAAACGGAGACAAGTGAGCATGGGTGGAATAAACACCCAAATAAATTGAGAGTATTTTGTTTTTCCTAAATTTTTCAATTCATAATATAATACTGTTCGTATTTCGTTAAATCATACAGTGAACGTGTAAAAATTCTGAGCACGCAAAGTTAAATTACAGAATGGGCATTGTCTGCCTTTAAATGCAGTTTTAAAGTTTAAAATTACTTTAAATGATCAACACAAATACAGACTCTGCTGCTCTGTAATGACAGACGCTCTGTAAAATTGCATTTAACATTATGTTCTTTAATTTATTTTTGTTTTTTTTGTAAATATATATTTAGCTGTAGGATAGCTTGTTAATCTTTTTTCATGAGGGGAAATATAGCACCCTGCGTTCTCAGTGCACCTCATGGCTTATAACTGATATAATATAACCAGGGCTCGCAAAATCGCTAGCCCGAGCCCCGAGGTCCCTGGGCTATTGCGAATTCTTGTCGGGCTACCAAAATGTATCTCCGCCCTGCCCATCGGGTATATGGAGGAAAAAATATTTGAATGTTTTTGCATTCTCTCAGATTTAGTTAAGTAATTATATTGTATGTAATTCGGCGTCGTCTTGTCAGTCATTACTATCCTCACGTAACAAGTGAAACTGTCAAGAAAAGAAAAGTATAATTAAACCCATTTTTTCGTGTTCACATCTGAAATGTGCAGCGCTTCTCTGCACGCGCTACTCCCGGATGTGCTCTTCACGAGTACCCGCTTAAGTAATTTCGTTTTTACCTCAGCCCTATCAAGCTAGCCACAACGTCAATCACGTTTTCCGTCATTTACCTCAACCACTCTCACCGCAAAGATTCAGGTCATTAGATTGTATTTACGGCAGCTCACATCCAGTTTGTTGCATGATTAGGACTTCATGAAGGCTTACAATGTTTTGTTTTTTACCTGCCCACTTGAAATCAAAGCGTGATTGGTCGATTTGCCCGTCACTCTCCACACCAAAACACATAGCTTGGCCTTCTCTGGGATTCGTGAAGTCCTAACCAATGAATGAGCCAGCTAACCGGGCCTTTATAGAGACAGAGGATTTTGATTGGATAAGATGTTTTCATGACATGAACCTGACAGTAAGCTTAACGTTTAAACATAGATGAGAGAAAATATATTACATGTATTGTATCAAATTAAATTAAATAGAAATTTAAAAATGTAAAAACATATTTTTATTGAATACTTTATTATTTATTAGAATTATTATTATAAAAAAAATATTCTTAATTTTTTTAGGCCTTCTCTGAAGGTGTAGAAGGCCCTGAAGGTTCCCCACTGCAGTGTTGTATGATATTTGCATGTGTAAATTATCTTAAAATACCACAGGGGGCACCATGAAACTTAAGAAAATTTGGATTTATGTTAACAGAGTTTTCTTGTAATTCATCAACAGTTTAAAGCTGTCAGTGGGGTGGTACAATTTCAAAACAGTACACCCTTATAAAGACTACATATTAGTACCTCAAACAGTACCTCAAATACCAGAGGAACTTAAATCAAGTAATGGTATACGATTTTTCCATCTTAATGTGAGAAGTTTAGTAAATAAGGTTGATGCAGTTCGAATTTGGGCAGATTCGACCGATGCTGACATTATAATTCTCACAGAGACTACAAAAAACGATTACAGATAGATGATATGGTGCATATTAATGGATATAATATGTTTAGAGCTGATCGTAGTAAAAAAGGAGGAGGGGTTGCAGTTTATATTAAGGTAAATATGAATTGTATTGAGTCGGTTAGTATTTTAAAATGTTTTGAACTTTTAGCTATTAAAGTATTTTTACCGAATGGGTCTGATATGATGGTAGTCGACCGACAGCTTCAAGCGATGCTATTTCATTACTTACAGATAAGTTGCACAATTGGTCTAACTTTGACTTAGTTTTAATGGGTGATTTAAACTTGGACTGGTTGTCTCAGTCATCGGACTCATTTAAGGACATTTGTAACTCATTGTGTTTGGAACAATTGATACAAATTTACCAACTCGCTTAAATGGAAAGAGTATGAGTAACTCATGTTTGATTGATATAATTTTAACTAATATACCACATGTTTTTTCTGCGATAGGAATTTTTTGTAATGACCTCAGTGATCATTGTGCAATATCTTGTGTGAGAAATTTTAAGATGCCTAAGAGTTCACCCAGATTTATATTTAAACGTCAATTTAAAAATTTTAATGAACAAGCTTTTTTGCATGATATATATATAACAGTGACTTACAGCTAGTTTCGTTTATAGCTGATGTGGTTGATGCTTGGGATTATTTTAAATCTATTTTTCTGAAAATTTGTGATAAACATGCTCCGTTACGTAGATATCGGGTGAGTGGGAAAAATAATAATCCTTGGTTCAATGAATCTGTTTCTAATTATATTAAGCAAAAAAATGTGGCCTGGTCCAAAGCAAAGAAAACAAATAGTGATGAGGATTGGTTCAATTATAGATTACTACGAAATAAATGTACAAAATTGATAAAAATGTCCAAAATGTCCATTAAGTTACCTTAATTTAATTAATAACAATACAGGTATGAACGATCCCTCTTAATTTTGGAAAATAACAAAATCTATTGTAGGGTCAAATAAATCTACTGATCTTCCAAAAGTATTAAAAGTGGACCAAAGATTATTTACAGACAAGGCTGATATGGTTAATGTGTTTAATAATCATTTTATTTCGGCTAGCTTACAAACAGATACCAGTAATTCGTTGGTCACTGGCGAACAGAATATTGATGAGCCGTCAAGTTATAATGACTCGGATTTGTTTTCCTTTACCCCTATATTGTCAACTCAAGTTTATAAGTTACTCGCAAATTTAGACTGTAAGAAATCGGGTGGATCTGACAAAATTGAACCATTTTTTTTTTAAGTGTCTGCAGATATTATTGCTGAACCTATTGCATCAATTTTTAATTTGAGTCTGTCCACTGATAAAATTCCAACATCTTGGTAAAAATGGTTATGCCATTATTAAAAGAAGGAGATCCCTGTGATTTGAATAATTATCGCCCTATTTCTAAATTACCGGTTTTAGCAAAAGTTTTTGAATCTATAGTAAATGACCAGATTAAAGAATATCTAGTTAGTCATAATATTTTAAACGCATTTCAGTCAGGTTTTAGAGCGGGTCATAGTACATTAACAGCTACTACACTTATTACAAATGATTTAATAACTGCTCTCGATAAAAGACAGCATTGTGTGGCCTTGTTTGTTGATTTGACAAAAGCGTTTGACTTAGTGGATCATGACTTACTGTTACAGAGACTTAAATGTATAAGTCTATGTAATTCAGCCTTGAGTTGGTTTCAAAATTACTTTTTTGATCGGACGCAATGTGTTGCGGTAGATAATTATATTTCATCCGTGTTAAAAGTCAATACGGGTGTTCCACAAGGTTCTTTACTGGCACCACTTCTTTTTTCTATTTTTATAAATGATTTAGGGCAGGGAATAAAATCCACAAAGTTACATTTCTATGCTGATGATACAATTATTTACTCAACTGCATCCTCTTTTGCTACAAGCTATTGAAATTGTCCAGAACTCTTTTAACATAAGCATACAAACATAAGCTTTCAGCATAATTCAATCAAATTGAAATTAGTTTTAAATGTTAATAAAACTAAGTATATTATTTTTTCGCGTAGTCGCTCTATAATCACTGTTCCGTCTATCCTTACTATTGATGACGTGCAAATAGAAAGAGTAACAACTCACAAATATTTAGGAATATGGATCGATGAGAAGTTGGCATTCAATGTTCACATTGATTACTTGGTAAAAAGACTAAAACCAAGACTGGGTTTTCTCTTTCGTCAAAAAAAAGTGTTTTTCATTTGGAGCTAGAATGAAAATTATACAAAGTACTTTTTTACCAATTTTAGATTATGGTGATATTATTTATATGCATGCTTCTATATATTTATTAAAAAGATTAGATTGTGTTTATTATGCCGCATTGCGTTTTATAACAAATGCTTGTTCACGTACTCATCATTGTTTGTTATATAACGGTGTAGGTTGGACCTGTTTATATCAAAGAAGGAAATCGCATATATTAGTATTTACTGTAAAGGCACTTCTTGGTATGCTTCCAAATTATATTACTAGGCTTTTATGCTAGTGTAAAAAGAATTACAGCACCAGATCGTCAATTGGCATTACACTAGATGTACCTAGAGTACATCCAGAACATGGAAAATCGTGCTCCATGGCTGTGGAATGAATGTCAAGCCATTTCTCCTTTAGAAATAATTCCTTCTTTGAATACATTTAAAAATATATTGTGCTGTAAAATGAGTGAAGTATGTTGCTGTTTTAATTAACTTACATTTGCAAATGTGTGTGGTTTTTTTTTTGTGTGTATAATGTGTTAATGTGTTTCTGTGATACTTTGGTACGGCCATCTTGGCCAGGACTCCCTGGAAGAAGAGATTTCTTTAATCTCAATGGGACCTTCCTGGAAAAATAAAGGTTAAATAAATAAAATAAAATAAATAAAATGTACATATTGGTACCTGTCATGAACTCTGTCTGTGTCTCCCCTGTCATGTCTCTTATTTTGAAGTCCTGTTTGTGTCTGCCATGTTTTGTAGTTCTGTGTAGTTCTTTTGTTTCTTTGGTCTTCGTGCTGATTGTTCGCCTATGTGTTCTCCATTACCCAGTGTAAAATCTACAATAAGTTACTGGCAGCTAGTTGCCAGTAATACCCAGTAATACTGTAATTTTTACAGAATTTTTTTACAGTGTGGTTTCAGATCACACACATTATGTCCATCTCTGTGATGACGCATAAGGGAGTGGCAACACATTTGTGGATCTAAATGGACAAAAGCTCTCATCTGCAAACCACATGAAAGCTTTTTAATGGGTAGCATTTGTGCAACGCCTTCTTACAAAAAGGGTTTGAACGAGAATCTGCGCCATACCAAGACCTGTAGGAGTAGAGGTAAGATCAATATTTTAGTTCTCAATACCGACTGCATGAATAATCTGACAGCACAAGAAAATTTTAGTATTATGAGTATTTTATCAAGAAGGATCTCCGGTATTTGTCATAAATTTACTCATTTCAGACCTCATACAGACTGTTAGCATTATCCTTGTTTATTTCAATGTAAGTATATATTTTGCTATGATTTCTTTAGGTGTCTTATTTGGCTTCTCAGTACTTCATGACATGTATTGCTGTAGAAAGATATCTTCTGATTGTAAGAGAGGGCTGTTTTGTAGGTGCATGCAGGGCTCTCTCTCAGTCACAGTCGATCACTTCTCTAAAGAGACGATTGGTTGTGGTGACTCTGCTATTTGTACTCCTGAGTTACATGTTTTGCATCCTTCCCTTTGCTGCTTCAAATGCTTGTTTTTAATTTTCAGTTACCTACCTTTTATAAACAAGATTACATTTATTGTTTACATGTTCAACCCGATAGTGGATTGTTTGTTGTATGTGTTCATGAGGACTGATGTCCGGGATGCTTTCAGGACGCCTCACTGCTGTTCCAGATGAAGAGAAAATGAAAGTGAAACTCAGTCATCATGTGTGATTACAGTGATATTATTTTTTGTAAACAAACAGTTAAGTGCATATACCTGATGATATGCACATGACAGTGGTCACATGTTTGTGGGCATGGTCCTAATATTTTTTGATGCATGTTTACAGTGATGCTGTGATGGTATCTCTTGTGATATTATGCCTCATGGACATCACTTAGATGTCAGTGTGGTTTGAAATTTGCATGTGTAAATGATTTTAAAGTGAAGAAAATAAAGACATTTTGGATTTATGTTAACAAATAAGAGGTCCCACTCAGGGCCGGCCCTGGGCATAGGCGGAATAGGCAAATGCTAAGGGCGCCGCCCACCCCTTGGGTCCCCTGGGCGCCCAAATTATTATTTTTTATTAATATTTATGTATATATACATTTAACTTATAATATTTAATTTTGTGCATGAAAACAGCCCTTATTGGTGAATTGTTAGCAGCATATTGTAGTGTCTCGGGAGATCGTGCTCATTGTTAAATAGCTCTGTGGCTATACTGCACTGAAGCGGCAGTTTAAGATATAAACCCAGAATTCAGCGAACGTCAAGAACAAGAAAACAACTATCAGACCGAGACGCAGGATTTAGCCTACATAACGTTGCACAGACCATGTTTAAATTTCGATGTTTCTGGCCAGAAATACCAACTTGTTCATTGTTTGTCTGGTATTAATAAGATACACATTGGAGTGCTGCTGGCTGCTCGCCGCGGTGCTGCAACGTGCTACTAATGATTCATTAATAAGGGCTGTTTTCTTGTACAAAATTAAATATTTTAAGGTAATGTACGGTGTTTAAACATGTAAAAAAGACAAGATTCGAACAATGTCAAGATCAAATGCCTGACTGTGTGTGTGTGTGTGTGTGTGTGTGTTTCCAAAATATTTTCAAAATAAAGAAAAACAAGACAAAGCTGTGCAGTTTGTTTCTGTGTAAGTTTATGAACAAAATGATCGGAACACAATTGTGACCCGTCACGGAAACCAGTGACACAAGTCGGCAGCACAAGTTTAGAGAAAATGAGAAACAATGTTTATTTTTCAAAATTTGTGATTTTCGTTTTATTGCAGAATCTGTTAGTTGAGATCACGAAGAAGCCTCTCCATGTTTGAGATAGCAGTTTTTGTATATTTAAACACGTACATTTTGCGGATAAAATACGCTTGTTTTTTTAAGAGATTCTAACGTGCAGCAGGGGGCGTCATTGTCTGTGTGTATATTTACATACGGTATAAGCTTGTGTTTTCGCCTCCGCCCCCAAAGGGAACAGCGTGACTACTAAATAAGGATAGTTCGCCCAAAAATGAAAATAATGTAATTAATGAGCTTTCTGTCCCCTTCATTGAAAATCTATGTACGGTTTCCATGTCTAGATAAAAACATCATCAAAGTGGTCCATGTGACATCAGTGGGTCAGTAAGATTGTGTTGAAGCATCCAAAATACAGTTTGGTCCAAAAATAGCAGAATTACGACTTTATTCAGCATTGTCTTCTCTTCCGGCTCGAGCGTGAAGTCACGTGACTGTAGTGACGCGGCTGCCCTGTTCCTCAGACATGTTTGCTAAGTTTTTTTTTCAAACTTATAGCGTGCGTCTCCCCAGACTGTAAAGCTCAGGCGCACAAAACAAAAGAAAAATAAAAGAAGCTGGGGGCCTGGGGCGGCACAAATAACAGTCAGCCGCATCGTACGTCAGCCGCATCACTGACTTTATACGGCGCCGCAGTCGGATGACGTCAAAGTACCGCGAGAGCTCCTCAAGAAATCTTACGGAGTAGTTTAATTTCGACTCGCTCTCGTGGTACTTTGTGAGTCATCTCTTTGTCAGTTCTCGCAGCGCAGCATGAGTCCAAACACATAGAAGTTACACAGAGATCCTTGTATTCTTTATATAATTGGCTTCATGTTTTGTATATCAATATTTTCCATGAAGTCATTGGCTGATGGAGGAACGAGCGAGCGATTGGTTAAGGACGTCACGTTTTCGACGGCACTGTTTGGATGATCTATTATACTACCTCCCTATTTTAAATACAAACTTTGAAGGCGGGTTCATGTGTTTAACGGAGTGTAATCTGATATACCCTTACATGTTACGATGTAAATAGTCCTCAGATTGTATGTTATATTCTATTACTAGACATTCATGCGAAATCTGAGGTAAACAATAGACTATACATCTACATTTCACGGATTATACGCATTTTTGGACAAAAATGGTCGTTGGATAATCTGAAAAAGACTGGATTCGACTTGTGATCCCCACAAAGGTAAAAAGAGTCATGTTTATTTTTGCATGTTGTCATTTGGACTTCTGTCATAAAATACAACATATGATGGTAGAACATCTGTATCTATCTATAAACGGCTTTACAGGGGGTATGGCTTAGCTAAATGAGATGTAAATGAGCCCTATTGTCTCCCCCAGTTGGAAAGAAGAGTCCCTTTCATCTCGATTTTCTCGGTTTGAGTATTTCTGAGTTCCTATATTCAAATGGCCACAACTTCTCCAAATCTTATCAGATTTCCATGTGTTACAAATCGTTGGAAAGCTTAGCACTTTCAGAATCTGTGAATAACTCAAAATGGCCCAGATCCGACTTGTGTCACTACTTTCCGTGACTGGTCACAATTGTCTGTGACTCTAGGGGCACTAGGTGAAATTTTGCCTAGGGCAGCAAATTGGCCAGGGCTGGCCCTGGTCCCACTTGTAACCCATTAACAGTTTTATAAGTTGAATTTATTAATAAGTATTTATTTTTTATTATTATTATTATCTTTTATTATATTCTTTTTCAACATGTCTACAATAATCATAATAATAATGAAAGTCATCAGAATATCTTTTCCCCATTGTGCCCATTGAAACTGACAGGGAAAATTTCTGTATTATTATGTATGTTTGCACTACCTTATATGTTATCGTTTTATAGTTTATGTCTGTATTTTCTTCTACACTGAAGGCTCCTATGATATAAAACAATCTTTGTGTGTGTGAACACACTTGGCAATAAAACACTTTCTGATTTTGACCACTCATGGTTACTCAAGTATTGTTAACGTCACCGTCTAAGATAATAGCAGTGGTAACAGCTATGAAAACTTTCTATTGACAGCTTTTATGTTTGTCAAAATGATACAAAAATAAGACAGTTCACTTAGTGCAACCCATAGTGTGATACCGGCAACATCTAAGAAGTGCCGGAACGCAAGAAAAAGGAAAGGTACACTGAAGTGTAGGCCTACTTCAAGCACTGCACTTACTGTATAACCATCTTATATCATTTAGATGTATACAGGTATGTATCATACTACAACCAAAGTAATTTATTTTAATAAACAAAACATTTAAAACAACATATAAATGTATAGAAAGGTATACTCCTGGGTCTTTCCATTGGCGGTTGTATTTGAATAAATAATGAGGTGAGTCTAATAAAGAATACCAGGGGCTATTTTAGGGGTATTTTATTATAAATATAATTTTGTTTCATATCATTATGTTTTATATTATCATGTTTAACGTAATAATGCTTTAACTTACTGATTTATATTTTTAAAATCCTTTTATTCCAAGTTTTTAAATAATTCGTTTGACCATACGATTAGGTGGGCACACTACGTCATCTGGGGGGCATTGCCCCCCCTTGTCGACAGGCCTGATACAAATCTGGACCTAAATCGTACATATTAGGATATCTTCAAAGGTACAACTCCAATGAAAGCTTTTGTACCCTTTGCTTACCCTTGGTGTACAATATATCCAGCACAAGTTATATAAAATGGCATCATACAATTGGGTGGACTTAAGTAATACCAACAAATGCAAGACAATAAACAGCTATTAGTGTGTTAATATTAACTGAATGCTGAGATCAAGTTTGTCAATTTATTTTAAAATGCAGTTACCACTCCTCATTCAAGAATCATTTATGCTTTTAGAAAAAAAAACTATTGGCAATCTAATGGACAAAACTCCATTTTTACCAATCATTTCCACACCCTTTCCTGTTGATCTGTATTCGTACACTTACACTATCAGAAAGAAATTGTCAAAAAATAGTACTTAGCTATCACTGTGGCGGTACCCTTTCAAAAAGTAAACCTTTCTACCTAAAAAGTTTGTAAAAGTCATATAAATTGGTACCAAAGAATTCATATTAGTCACTCAAGGTTGGTTATTAAATAAATGTATATGTACTGTACATAATTTTAAAGGGTATTGCCCCAGTGACAGGTAGAAACAGAGCACTACTAAGATAAAATATAGGACAAAATATTTTTTAGCTCTCATCTGCAAACCACATGATGAAAGATTTTAATGGGTAGCATTTGTGCAATGCTTTATTTGTTCACAGATCAGTTCATTATAAAAGAGTTTCAACCAGAAGCTGTGCCATTACCAAGACCTGTAGGAGTGAAGGTAAGATCAATATTTTATCTCTCAATACCAACTGCATGAATATTCTGACCGCACAAGAAACTTTGAGTTTCAATATGATGAGTATACGGGTATTACAGTATGTGATTTTTTATTTTAAGTTGGCTATGTACATTACAAAACACCTTTATAGCTATTAACATCTTAAACCTTGAAGTGTGATCTTAGAATTGAGGAGCTGGGATGCAAAAGCCACTAAAGGTCATCTCCTTCCAAAAAGGGACAATGATATTAACCAAATGCTCTTGGCATGTATTATATGTTCATCAAATACTTTCACTTCAAAATCCTGGCCTGAGGTCATTTAGAAATACTGCTTTGTTGGCAGAATCCATTAAGAGTTTGAAAAATTCTAATTTACAAGAAAACATGTCAGACGCACTTAGAGGGTTTTGCATCAGAGCTCTACAATTTTAATAGGTTGTCATAATCCTGCCCTCCTGTCATAGTTATTATAGTTGTTCATAGTCATGTGGCAGGATTGTGGCGGTACCCATGTTTTGTGTTGTAGCACATGGCCTTGGTTTGGGCTGTGTGCTGCTGTGTCTCGTTTGTGTCCCCACCCCCCTTGTCTCCTCGTTAGCTCTCCCATCAGTGAGTGCGTTTACATGCACAGTCTTACGCCGATTATGCTGAATAAACTGAACACACGTGGGGTCATGTAAACACATAAAACAGTTTTCTTTAATCGAGGAAAGCCCATAAACGGCGTATGAAAAAACCGATCGGCACAGGTAGTTTTTTGCTCATTACCCCGATTTCGCGTGGCATGTAAACACCTTAACCGGGTTTCTCACGGTTTTGTCCATGTGCGCATGTCTCCGCGTGTGAAAGTTAAACGTCAGACGCGCAAGTAAGCGAAAAGTAACCCATGTAAGTCTCTGTTCTACTAAAGCAGTTAGCAGAGAAACTGCAAAAATAAAAACTGATGTTATATTTACAGGTTCTAGAGACACGAAAAGAGATAAAACAATATAGCTTAAGACAGATATGCCGTCGGGTTTTTGATCGACTATTATGTACTATAGGCGTTGACATCACTACCTGCGAGAAACCTGTCAAAGCTGTTTTTTTATTTGCATGTAAACGCATGAAAACTGTTTTATAATAAGCAGATTTTTGATAGTTATCCGCTTATTCTGTGCATGTAAACATACTCAGTGTTTGATTAGTTTCCACTGTTCCCTCTTGATATGTTCCCTTATATAATGCCCCGTTGTCTAGTGTCCTGTGCTTGTGCGTTGTGTATTTATGTATATTTATCATGTCCTTGATCATGTCATGTCGTGTCGTCTATCAGGTCTCCCTGGATCGCGTTGAATGGCTTGTGTCCAGTCGGTGTTTGGGTTGAGTCCTTGTTTCAGTGCTGTTTGTTAGAGTCAGTCCTGTCTAGTCTGTTTATTTCTAGTGCTGTTTTCCCCATCGTGGGTTTTTGCTTTGTGTTTGTCTTATAATAAAGTCTTGTTTCATGTACCTCAACCTCGTCTGCGATTGGGTTCGTTCCCCGTTGTCTCGCTCGGTCATGATGGAGGGACCGGGCGGGCAGTTCATGACACATGTAATAAATACATATCATGGATTGCATGCAAAGATGTTTATTGATGTGAAAAAAACCCTCTCGGTTATGTATGTAACCCTCGTTCCCTGAAGGAAGGGAATGGGGACGTCACGTCGTGTTTGGGAACTGCACCTGCCTCTCGTTAAATACTCAACCGGTGTGGCGGCGCCGGCAGGTGCAAATACCTGCATGCCAAGTTCATTGGCGTTTTAGTAGTTTCTCGAAGTAGATTGGTCCCGCTAGGCACGTTCCCAATTCGTCGGTCACGACGTGACGTCGTAGTGACCAACTGAAAGGGAACTAAAATTAAACATGCAATAAAATACTGCATGAAGAAAATATCAATAAAAGAAAAGTCAAAGTTGTTAGTCAAATTTTAATTCATCTTCCAAACCTGACCTTAAACCATCTGTGTTTAATGAGCAAAACAATTAACTACAGTTTAACACTTGTCACATTAAATAACAGTGTTATCACAACGTGTAACCAAAAACATATAAACATATATAAACATATAACTTTTTTTAAATATAGTGGCATTTCTAAAGCTAATAAAAATGCTGTTTTAAAATAGGGGACAAACACAGCATTTGGGTTTACTTAACCCAGAAAACATCTTATTTTTGACCCAACAATGGTTTAAAACAACCCAGTATAGGTTAATTTATAAACCAACAGGTTGGGTTTGTCCCTTTTGCATGGGCGTGTCTAGAGGGGGGGCATGGGGTGGCAACCCCCCCCCGGGATATGATTGGCCCCCCTGGTGCCCCCCCTCCAATCTCATTGGGCCAGCTAGATTTACTGTCCTGAAAATGCCCACCGCACCATTGGACCAGAGAGCTGTTTGATTTGAGACTCGCGCGAACGTGAAGAAGCAGCAGCACAGTAGTTGCATGTTTTTAAAACAGGAGAAAAGAGACACCACGACACCCACCGCACCATTGGACCAGTATTCAATCACTGTTTGATTTGAGACTCGTGCGGGCGCCCCGCCACAGACTCAACACTGGCACAAATCAACACAAATCAAATAGATTTTTCATGATTACCATTTACATTTTATATTACTATTTAAAACGGCTTCGTTCCCTGTTGCAAGCGCTCAGCAGCGCCTCTCTCGCGTGCACGCTTTCTCACTGCTGCGTGCGGAACCTCGACAGTAGTCTCGCATAGCCAGACCTTCAATACTTTAGCCAACAGTCTGTGGGCGTGACGTCTGAAACTACCTCGACAGTGCCTCTCTTACATGACACTGAAGGAATTAAAAGTTGGCGGTGTTTTCCACCTGGGTTCCTCCGTGTACTTGTCTTTTCACGTAAAAGTAACAGTCAACAGATGTTACTGACAGAGAAGACGGTTGATCGAGTATTATAACTTAACGAAAGGTTAGTAGTGCCCCCCCCACATACACCAGTTCTCTGTGCACGAGCTCTCTCCCTCCCTATGGTGTGGTATGCGCATGCGCGTAACAGTATTCTCTGATATTTTTGATTTTTTTCCCAAACGGTCCTCCCTTACGAAAATTAACCATGGTTTTACTACAGTTAAAACCAAAAAACCATGGTTAGTGTAGTAAAACCATGGTAACCACAAAATAACCATGGTTTTGACAACCATGGTTTTCAAAAACCATAGTTAAACCATGGTTAGTGTAGTAAAACCATGGTTTTGCTCATAGTAATCAATTCACCAAAAAACCATGGTTACTACACTTTTACCACAATAAAACCATGGTTAACAAAAATACGGCTACTAACCAACAGCACTACTTTGTTTAACTTAATATGTTTTGTTTATTTAAAATGTTAAATTTTAGAGCAGAGTTTTGTCATACATTTTCTTTGGGGGGGCCGCGAAAGAAATGCATCGTACATAAGGGGGGGCCGCACGCGGAAAAAGTTTGAGAACCACTGATTTAGATAACCTACTTAAAGGAATAGTTCACTTAACTTAAATGGTCATATACCTAAACTTGTTTCAAACCTGTATGAGTTTCTTTCTTCTGCTGAACACAAAAAAAGAAAAGAGTTAAGAATATCGGTAACAAAAATCAGTTGATGGATCCCATTGACTTCATATGTAGGAACAAAATAACATGGCAGTCAAAGGGGTTCATCAACTTTCTGGCTACTAAGATTCCTCAAAATATTTTATTTTATGTTCAGCAGAAGAAAAACTCATAGAGGTTTGAAATAACTTGAGGATGAGTAAATTATGGCAGAAAGTGAACTATTCTGGAACAGAACTGTGTTGTCTAATCCAGGGGTTTTCAAACTGGGGGCCGCGAGATGGTGCCAGGGGGCCCCAGTTTTATGACATTTTATAAAATACATTAATTTATCATGAATTCTGTGTAATTAAACATAAAAAAATAAGGCTACTAACCAAAAGCACTACTTTTTTTGTATAATTTAATATGTGTTTCAGTAAAATGTTGAGTATAGAACAGTTTTTTGTCACAAATTTTCTTTGAGGGGCCACGAAGGAATGCACCATACACAAGGGGGGGCCGCACGCTGAAAAAGTTTGGGAACCACTGGTCTAATCCATGCAAAATACAAAAAATTGATAGAATTTCTTTGCAATGCACAAGATTTTGTGAACCATGCTTAATATTTTCTAAACCAGTATTTATTTTCATTTGAATTTTCTGATTGGCCCCCCCTGACTGGTTCTTGGTCCCCCCTGTGCCCCCCCATTTATAAAATCCTGGAATCGCCCATGCCCTTTTGGCCCAACAATGGCTTGAAAAGAACCCAGCATTTTTAGTGTATAACAACCAGTGGCGGCTCGTGACTGCTCATCCGAGAGGCGCAAATTCAAAATATTTGTTCGGAGTGTCGTGTGTGTTGCTCGGGTTTTCAAAGTGTGTGTTTGTTGCATCATGTAAACCATGTGCATCACGTGTTTTGTCAAGGTGGGTGCCTGCTGCACACGCGTCAAAACCATTTATGATAAAAGAGACGCTCACGTTCACAAAACACGCAGGACACTCCCTTAACAGTAAACTCTGATTATGCATGAGATTATACAAGTATCTGGCAAACACGAGCATCTCTTTTATCATAAACCAGTGGCGAAGCCAAAAATGTTCAAGTGGGTGGGCCTTTATAAAACAGGGTGAGCAAAGCATAGAATGTACATAAACTGGGGGCGTGCACAACAAAGTGTTTACGCCCGTGGCCGGCGTATGTTTTTTTCCCAATAGAAGCACAGCTTTTCTCAAAACAGCCAGCAGCTTTCCGTTTTTTCCGCGCTGTGGTCGAAAAATATTCAACTTTGGGGGAAAAGCTCAGCTCGTCAATGTAAGTTCTCACACGGCCGTTCAATCACAGTGGACGAAGGGCGGGACAAATATCACAACAACCAACCGGCTCACAGCTCAAGTATCACAGCAACAAAGCTCTTGGCTGAAAAAACAGCTGGCATTCCGCGTCCTCCAGGCGTTTTCAGCCGCGTTTAAAAGCTTTGGTGTGCACGCTACCTAAGCCAAGTTACCTTGATGCCATGCAGGCAGCACAATGTTTCAAAGGGAAAATTATAAAACAACTTATAAATAACCAACAGTAGTTTGTAGTGGTGTGACGAGATCTCGTGCGACGAGATTAAATGTGTCTCGTGAGATTAAGTGTGTCTCGCGAGATTTCTTGTGGAGGTGAAATGCTGGCCGTTTCTCAAATAAAAGACTGCATCCTTCTGAGGTCGCATTTACTTCATAAAGACTGTCTTATTAGAGACTATTAACAATTATAAAGTTTACTAATAATTGAGTTAATCGCAAATTGTTGTAATATGCTCACGACTTGCGAATCTAATGCTCAGTTAATGATCTGAAATAAACCTTGATGACGTATGCAGCCTGCATATGCGACCTCCGGAGGATGCAGCTTTTTGACCCTTTTAGGGGCCAGTTACACCAAAAGCGTTTATGGCAGTTGCAGGCGCTGAGAGCGGAGAGCAGAGAAGCGCTCGACGTCAGAGTCGTATAATAAGAGAGTTACGACACTCACATAGACGTCCGTTGTAAGAATGGAATGCGGAAGTAACAGCGTGTCATGGAGTGACGCATGGTTACAAACGCAGCACTGAAGCCCATTCATTTCAATGGCACCTGCTGGTAAATCGATGAAATTACCGTTTCTCTTTACATTTTCAGACATTTTATGAATATAGTCAACAGTGATATTTTATGAACTCTGCTGTAGGTAATGATTATCGTTAATAATAACTAGTAAAAAATTTTTATTTTAATGAGTTGTGTATAATGTGTGAATAATATAGATTTAATGGTTTAATATTTTATTACTGGTGGCCATCTACTTTATACTTAGGGGGCAACAGCGACAAGCTAAATGCCTTATAAGAAAGTCACACTGCTTCACAATGCTGCTATGTGTTTCATTGTGTTTGGTAAGTAATACGAGTGATGTATCCTCGAAAATCACGTATAATTATATTAACATTTAATGTGTACTATAAATACAATTAAATATGAATTTAGTGTGTTTCTGTTATGCTTCATTGTTACAAATAACCGCGTTGGCGATCTTTTTTGTGATTTTAATATAGTAAAAGTGTAGGAATTATGTTTTTAGCAGATTGATAGCCATTTATATAGCCATATTCTTGCTACAAAAATAAAAGATAAACTGTGTTGCTGTAGTTGGTAGAGATAACCACAGTTATCTTTGGGTCATCATCAGTGATGCCGGTAACGCGTTACTTAGTAACGCGTTACTCTAATTTTACCACTTTTTTTTAGTAACGAGTAATCTAACGCGTTAATATTTCCAAACCAGTAATCAGATTAAAGTTACTTATCCAAGTCACTGTGCGTTACTATTTTTGAAATTTTCCTTAGTAAAATATATATTTTCTTGTATATTTCTTCTTGCATCTCGGGAAGTGAAGTCAGGTGTGCGACAAGTCACGTTTTCAGCACGAGGACAATTCAGGTCACGTGTAAGGGACACAAACGTAAACAACGTACAATGGAGAGAGAAGAGAGATGCAGCTACAAAGACACTACGTCAATTTAAAAAAACAAAAAAAACATTTGGAGTCGCGGCATGGCGCAGACAGTCAAACTAAGAGCAAGTCCCACCTGGTGATGCGAAGCAGTGAGCAGGAGTTCATCCACTACCCAAACAACAAAAGCTGGACTTCAGTGCAAAACCAGTAAGTGTGGGAGAGTTGAAGAACGAAAGTAACAAAGCGATTTTCTCCGAGCCCTGATAACATCTCCATCTCAGTATGACAGCATATTAGCACATAACCTCTGAAAGGATTGACAAATATCGCGTTATTTACTCACCGATTTCCACGTGTAGATCCAGAACTGTGTTTTCAACCATGATAAGTACATTCCAAAAGCGGTCTTTTTTTTCTTACAACGCGTTGTTTTCTCGTTTCATGTGTTACAATACTGATAAATCTACAAGGTATATAACATCCTGAAGACTTCTCAGTTTTTCAAAATAAAAGTAAGTCGAGTTTATAGAGTAAGTAGATCCTGTGTCGGGTCAAAAGTAACACTTGTTAGTTTTGTCCCGCTGCTAATACTGTGTATAATATGGTAAAAAATTGATATTATTCTAATTTGATTTAATTTTATTTTCATAGTGTTCAAACTATTGAATTTTTTTTAGTCTCAGCAATTTAAGTTTGTACTGTTGGTTGCTTTTGAAACATTTGATAAAACTGAAATTTAAAATAAAAATGTAATTTAATTATTTTTTACAAAGATAAATGACAAAATAAGTTTGCAGTTACATATTAAAGAGGTCATAGTCATATATATTTAATAAAAACAAGTGTAACACAAAAATCTATCATGTTTTGTTGTGTTACTTTTGACCCACCTGTGTGTTACTTTCGTCCCTGCTGTCAAGGTCAAAAGTAACAATTTACTACTCTTGTTTAAAGTGAAATTACAGAAGTCGTTTTACATTTGTTCAAAATTCCAGCTGGTTTTGATAGACCACACTTGTGAGTTATTGACCACAGCAAAAATATATCTCTGTCTAAAACATTAACTTTTAAAATTAAGTTTTTCTGAAAATGGCCCCTGCTCACCCCTATTACATTTACTTAAAATGTCAGGAGATACATTGTTGACGTTTCTGTTAAAAATGCACTTCCAATAAAGTGAGTGTTGGCAAAACCGGTTGTCATTTTTAATGTTGAGGCAGTGGGGGTGTTGGCAGCTACTGGAATGTAACTAACAAAGTAACTTGTAATCTAACTTAATTTCTTTTAAAATCAAGTAATCTGTAAAGTAACTTAGTTACTTTTTAAAGGAGTAATCAGTAATCAGTAATCAGATTACTTTTTCAAAGTAACTGTGGCATCACTGGTCATCATTAACTGTTTATCTTTATTAACTGATTTACTGTATTTCCATCACTCCCTAGTAAAAACACGTTATAAACATAGTAAGTATAGTGATCAATTCACATTACAAGCTAATATTTACCTAAAATAGCTGAAAACCTATGCAAACAGATTGACAAGACAGCTGACTCGGTGGTTGCTTAGCAATATGAAAATCCGCGTCGCTCTGCTCTTTTTTAAAACAGGCAGTGTGTCGTGCCTTGCATTTCGAAGCGTTTAAAGCGCGGTTGGTGTGATTAGCCCCTTAGGGGCCAGTCACACCAAAAGCGTTTATGGCAGTTGCAGGCGCCTTTTTTGAATGATATTCTATGGGCAGGGCGCGTTTGCGCGCTGTTTATGCGCGCCGAGCGCCTTGCGTTTTTTTGCCGCCTGCCGCGCACGCATTTTTGAAGGAGTGCTGAGAGCGGAAAAGCGCCTGATGTCATTCGTGTCTTTCCATTGTCCAATCGAATGAGGGGAGAGGCAAGCCCGCGTCTGCCAAATTTGTGACCAGGATGCCCGCAACCTGTGAGTTCCACTTCCGCAATGTTTGTGTCCAAACCTGCGGATTTTCTCTGGGCATTTGTGTACAGTTTTCACAAGCTCCGACTAAACATTCGTTCAGATTAACATCCAGAATAACAGACATTAAACATGATTGCTTTTAAAATTAGGGATGTGCACGAATGGTCAAATATTCGATCTGCAATAATAATTAGAATGGGGAAAAAAATGATATTCAAATGTTTTTAATCCGCCACCGCAGCATTACGGTTACTGCTTATTTAATAATTTTTCACTTCACCTGTACGGTCTTTTACAGACTTTAATGGAAAAATACATTAAAATTAATATGTATGTATTTCTGATTGTTTTGGTTATTCAGATTGCAGACTAATTTAAGTGTTTAGAGTTTTAATGCCGGGTATTAGACGTGCTTCTCCGCCGCCGCATCAGCATCCATCATGAAAGATTTGTTAGCTTCCTTATATAAGCCTAGTTTATTTCGTTGTTAAAACAACATGAGGCACACATGGAAAGCGAAACGGAGAACATGTATTTTATCTGTGGATATGGTTATAACGAGCCCGATGCAAATGCCGTAACAGCAAACAATAGCTCCGTTTTGTGAAGTGTTGTTAAATTAAGCTCTTAACTTTGCACCCTCAGCAATAATGTATCAAGCCAGCTTGCGTTATTTGTAACAAAATATTAAATTCAGATATATTTGTTAGATCCGTTTGTTGTTCTCACTGGAGTTTTTTCTGCAGCTGGCATTAATGAGAAAAACGGGTTTCACAATATGATTTTCTTTCTAAACAAAAACATGTCAGACTAAATAAAGAAGATATTCATATTTGACTGAGCCTTCGATCCATGCGGGGTTTTAACGTGCATTAAATGCCATAATTTTTTTTATTAGCATTAACGTTAAAACAAAAACACAACTAGCACATCTCAGTTTTTAAATGTATACTGCATGGTAAACAAGCACCAAAGGATTAATTAAACAAACAGTTTAACTTTTAAAAACCTGATGTGTCACTAGTAGCCTACTCACCAGTTTTTCCAGACGTGAGGCAGATATAACTGAAGTTGGGTTTGTTATGCCACATGTTGTTTGGCTTAATTTTCTTCCCAAATTGTGTGTGTTGACTCCATTTCTATTACACACAAAAATACCATAACTGCAATGGTAGGATTAATAATTGGCATCATTTCTTTCGGTGTTTCGGCTTACGGATTTCGGCCTAGGTTTCCTCGTTTTCGGTTCCGACCAAGAATTTTCATTTTGGTGCATCCCTAGTGATAAGACGTCTATTCGTAGTACTATTATTTATTTTTGTTAAATTATTTACACATTTGTCTGGAAAATGGCCTTTTGATTGGGTGTGCCACAACTCAAAGTGCCCACCCGTAGCTTCGCCACTGTCATAAACCCTTTAGACGCGTCTGCAGTAGGCACTTGTTTTGACAAGACACGTGAGGCACATATAATCTCTCAAAGCGCAGAACACATATTTTGAAATAAGGAACCACACACATGACGGGCTACATACATGTTGTGATGAACTTCACATCGAGTGCCCTTGAAAAAAGAAGTCACCGGCCGCCACTGATAACAACATGTTTTATTAAGTTTGAATTCAAAATCTGTTAGGACCTCATTAAACACAGTTATTTAACTCATTTTACTGTTGCTTTTCATTACAAGAGGAACACGTGAGAACAAGAAGTTCATGAAGATAAAACCAAGAGGCATCACATTCTCAAGTATGAGACACTTTTATATTGTTTCTTATATAAAACCTGCTTATATAAAATACTGATTTAAAATGCTTATAATGTCAACCAATGTGTTGTTAGTTAATGTGTATCACTAAAAATCTAATCCTACAGAAGTCAAGAACATCTTCATCAGTTCATCCACTTGTTCTACATTTTAAAAAGTCACCTGCAATGGAAACTGAGGAAAATTTGACCACAACTCATTATGCAAATAATACGATTTTTTTTAATTCCGCAACCACAATATTTAATGTCTACACATGTATCATCTTAAGCATTGAGTCTCCCTTCCTTTGTTTGGCCATTTACACAGTTTTCTTTCTCACCAAATCTGGTCAAGGAGCTCCGGTATTTGCCATAAATTTACTCATTTCAGACCTCATACAGACTTTTAGCATTATCCTTGTTTATTTCGGGAAAATATATGCTAATATATATACTATATTTGCTATGATTCCTTTAGGTGTGTCTTTTTTGGCTTCTCTGTACTTCATGACATGTATTGCTGTAGAAAGATATCTTCTGATTGCTCATCCGATTTGGTACAGACATCGTCACCCAGTCAAATGTCTCGTCTGTACTTCTCTGACTGGCTGGTTGCTATCCTGCATTTTATTTTTGTTTCTTGGGGGATACCTGCTATTAATCATACCTCTGTCTTACTACCTGGTGATAGTTTTCTGTTTCGTAGGTGCATGCAGGGCTCTCTCTCAGTCACAGTCGATCACTTCTCTAAAGAAACGATTGGTTATACCGACTCTGCTATTTGTACTGCTGAGTTACACGTTTACCATCCTTCCCTATGTTATTATATCTTTTCTACAGTATTATTTTGATTCTATGATCCTTTACCATACAACGATACAAATTGCATTGGCTTTTTATATGTTAAACCCGATTATGGATTGTTTGTTATATGTGTTCATGAGGACTGACGCCGGGGATGCTTTCAGGACGCCTCACTGCTGTTCCAGACGGAGAGAAATTCAGAGTGAAACTCAGCTCACAAACTTAACCGGTGAACACAGTCATCATGTGTGATTACAGTGATATTATTATTGTTAACAAATAGTTCAGTGCATATTTCACCGGATAGTATGCACATGACAGCAGTCACATATGTTTGTGAGCATGGTCCTAAAATTGTGTAATGCATTTGTACTGTAATGCTGTGATCGTATCTGTTGTGATCGTATGTCTTGTGGACATCACTTAGTTGTAAGCGGTTTATCAATATGTCAGTGTCTTATGATATTTGCATGTGTAAATTATCTTAAAGTGAAGAAAACATTTGTGAATAATGTTATCAAATAAGAAGTCCCACTTGTAATCTATTAACAGTTTAATACATTTAATTTAATAACTTTAATTTTTAAAGTGCACCTATTTAATTTCTAAAAAACAACATTATTTTGTGTATTTGGTATATGTGTTTGCATGGTTTATGGTGCAAAAACACATACCGTACATTTTTTGTAGCTCCAGATATACTGCTTTCCTTAAAACGCACTGATTTTGTACAAAACTCGTCGATTTGAAAAGCACTGTGTCACTGATTGGCCAGCTAATCTGTACGTTGTGATTGGCTTGAATACCTCTGACGTCAGCTAGAAATGTGACGCTCCTTACCATGTTTGAAAGATTCGCTCACAATGCAATGCTAACAGGAGTTAACTTACAGGCTGTGAGTCCGAAGCGGGAGGAATTATGATAATGTCGGTCTTTACTACATCACCAATCCCAGGAAGTAAACTGTTGCCTACAATCTGTGTGTAAGTTGTAGTCCAAGAAAAAGATTTATGTTGGAAATGATAACTTGCGTCATCGTTTACTTCAGAGTTTTTACCTTTTGCATATCACTAACATGTACTAACACACTTACACACCAAAGGAAATGTAAAATCATGAATGGGACCATTGGTGCTCTTCAAATAATGTATTTATTAATCCATTAATATTTGTCTTTTATGTGTATATTCTTATTCTACATGTCTACAATAATAACTGTTATTATTATCACACATCCTTATGTCTCTGAAGACAGGGTAAAATAGTTATCATCACTGGTTATTTAAATTAGAAATGTAATCTTCCTATTGATGTCTTTTATTGATGTTTGTCAAAATAATAAATAAATCTGATAATTCACTCAGTGTCTCACTGTAGTGTGATGTCATTACTAATCACTCATTCACTGACGCTTTAACTCGGAGAGGAACAGTACCACCAACATCTAAGAAGTGCCGGAACGCCAGAAAAAGGGAAGGTACACTAAAGATAAAAATATAAAAGTGCCGGCCCACTTCAAGCACTGCACTTACTGTCTCTTATATCATTTATATCTACTATGTATTATATCAAACTCTTTTATTTAAATAAACAAAACATATAAAACAATATATAAATGTAAAGAAAGGTATGCTGCTGGAGACTTGCCATTGGCTGTTGTATTTGAATAAATAATGAGGTGAGTCTATAAAAGTATAACAGGGGCCATTTCAGGGATGTTTTATTAAAAATATAATTTTGTATATTATATTTTAAAATAAAATGAAAATCTGTCATCTGTTTTGCAATATTGTGGTATTTTTTTATTTGTGAGCTTCACTATTCTTAAAAAATGTATGTGCCCTTATAGGGTGACCAGATGAGTTGGCTGAAATTCGGGACGGGGGGTTGGGGTTCATCCAATAATAGTTTTATTTATTAATTTTATTTAATAATAAAAGACAGTGAATTTCAAACTGAATCAATCATATTAATATAAGTACATATGCATGTAAATAAATTTATATAATACGTATAGAAGTATTTTATACTTTATACAATATAGTTAGATCATATAGTTTTCTTTATTTTACTTAATAATAAAAATAAGGAATTTCAAACTGAAGTTAATGAACTAATCATATTTTTTAATATAAGTACATATGCGTATAAATTTATATTATACGTATAGATGTATTTTTTGGAACAAAGTGCCTTGACATCGACCAATATGACTCCTTCACGCGACTGACTGTCAATGCCTACACTTTCAACTGTCCTCGCGCTGCTGCAACTTTCGCTCTCTTAATCAACTCTATAAAACAAAAAGGTCCTATTGTCTTTGTGCACATAGATGAATTAGATAAATTAATAGAAACAATACAACGTTACGTCAGCATATTTCGCGGAGGTTTTAACTGCTGCCAGCACAATGAGAGCCTACAGTATAAAAACAAGATGCTGCAGCCAATGAGCAGCCGGCGGGGGCTGGCTGCAGGATGACTCAACCCCCTCGCTCATGTTTTATCAGACAACTACTACTCAAGATTTGCTTTAGTATAAGTTTCGGGGAAATTAAAGCGGGATTAAGATTTAGCTTCAGTATGATTTTCGGGACAATTAGAGCAGGATTCGGAATTCGTGACAGCAGCTTAGATTTCGGGACTGTCCCAAATTTTTCGGGACATCTGGTCACCCTATGCCCTTATAATCTTTAATCAAGAATGCAAATCTTCTCCCCTCTTCAAAACGATCTCTCTTTACTTCCGGTCATATGGTACGACAAGGTGGGCGGGGTCCGAGAGAAGATCGCTCTGGTTGGCAATTAGCAACACAACACAACTTCAAATGATCCAATCAGATCTCAATTAACAAATTCAAATCCAGCCCTGCTTTATTTCATTTTAGAAGCCGGTTTCACTCAGATATACATCACCACGGGGAAAATTAGGCAATCGCTACTCCCATTTCATGGCAACTTTAAATTCCTTTTTTCCAAGTTTAAGTGACTTGTTTTGTCATAAATAACAAGTTTGACAATACGATTAGGAGGACACGCTATGTCATCTGGGGTGGGTGGGGGGGGGGTAACCCCTCTTGGCGACAAGCCTGTTACATAAAGTATATGTACCTAAATAGTACATATTAAGACCTTTTCAAAGGTACTGCCCCAGTGACAGCTTTTGTACCCTTTTTCTGAGAGTGTACAGTATGTAGAGTACAGGTTATGTAAAATGGAATCATATAATTCAGAATTGGGTGCAGTTATAAAACCAACAAATGCAAGACAATAAACAGCTATCAGTGCGTTAATATTAAATGAATGCTGAGTTCAAGTCTGTCCATTTATTTTATAATGCAGCTGCCACTCCTCATTCAAGAATCATTTATGCTTTCAGAAAAAAAAACTCTTTGCAACCTAATGGACAAAACTCCAAAAAAAGTCCTTGCTTCTTATATAAAACCTGCTTATAAAAAATACTGATTTAAAATGCTTATAATGTCAACCAGTGTGTTGTTAGTTAATGTGTGTTTCTAAAATTCTAATCCTACTGTAGGTCTGCCAACTATATCAGAAGTCAAGAACATCTTCATCAGTTCGTCCACTTGTTCTATATTTACAAAGTCACCTGCAATGGAAACTGAGGAAAATTTGACTTTTTATGAAAACACTTGGATTTCAAACAATAGGCTCTTACACCGGACTTGACTCTTTTATACGTCTAATAATAAATCTATTTCTAAAATGTTTTCATGTAAATATTTTATGATGAATGTTTCTATTTGCAATAGTTTCTTGTAAATACTTTATAATTGATGTTCTATGATTTTGCTAGACATTTACTTACCAGAATTTTATTTTTTTTATTTTATTTAACCTTTATTTTTCCAGGAAGGTCCCATTGAGATTAAAGAAATCTCTTCTTCCAGGGAGTCCTGGCCAAGATGGCCGTACCAAAGTATCACTGAAACACATTAACACATTATACACAAACTAATTCTAAACAAGCAAGAGAAAAGAAAAAAAACACACATTTGCAAATGTAAGTTAATTAAAACAGCAACATACTTCACTCATTTTACAGCACAATATATTTTTAAATGTATTCAAAGAAGGAATTATTTCTAAAGGAGAAATGGCTTGAAATTCATTCCACAGCCATGGACCAAAATAAGAAAAAGCCGATTTTCCATGTTCTGAATGTACTCTAGGTACATCTAGTGTAATGCCAATTGACGATCTGGTGCTGTAATTCTTTTTACACAAGCATAAAAGCCTAGTAATATAATTTGGAAGCATACCAAGAAGTGCCTTTACAGTAAATACTAATATATGCGATTTCCTTCTTTGATATAAAGAGGTCCAACCTACACCGTTATATAACAAACAATGATGAGTACGTGAACAAGCATTTGTTATAAAACGCAATGCGGCATAATAAACACAATCTAATCTTTTTAATAGATATATAGAAGCATGCATATAAATAATATCACCATAATCTAAAATTGGTAAAAAAGTACTTTGTATAATTTTCATTCTAGCTCCAAATGAAAAACACTTTTTTTGACGAAAGAGAAAACCCAGTCTTGGTTTTAGTCTTTTTACCAAGTAATCAATGTGAACATTGAATGCCAACTTCTCATCGATCCATATTCCTAAATATTTGTAAGTTGTTACTCTTTCTATTTGCACGTCATCAATAGGAAGGATAGACGGAACAGTGATCATAGAGCGACTACGCGAAAAAATATATACTTAGTTTTATTAACATTTAAAACTAATTTCAATTTGATTAAATTATACTGAAAAATGTTAAAAGAGTTCTGGACAATTTCAATAGCTTGTAGCAAAAGAGGATGCAGTTGAGTAAATAATTGTATTATCAGCATAGAAATGTAACTTTGTGGATTTTATTCCCTGCCCTAAATCATTTATAAAAATAGTAAAAAGAAGTGGTGCCAGTAAAGAACCTTGTGGAACACCCTTATTGACTTTTAACACGGATGAAATATAATTATCTACGGCAACACATTGCGTCCGATCAGATAAGTAATTTTGAAACCAACTCAAGGCCGAATGACATAGACCTATACATTTAAGTCTCTGTAACAGTAAATCATGATCCACTAAGTCAAACGCTTTTGTCAAATCAACAAACAAGGCCACACAATGCTGTCTTTTATCGAGAGCAGTTATTAAATCATTTGTAATAAGTGTAGTAGCTGTTATTGTACTTTGACCCGCTCTAAATCCTGACTGAAATGCGTTTAAAATCTTATGACTAACTAGATGTTCTTTAATCTGGTCATTTACTATAGATTCAAAAACTTTTGCTAAAACCGGTAATTTAGAAATAGGGCAATAATTATTCAAATCACAGGGATCTCCTCCTTTTAATAATGGCATAACCATTTTTACCAAGATGTTGGAATTTTATTAGTGGACAGACTCAAATTAAAAATTGATGCAATAGGTTCAGCAATAATATCTGCAAACACTTAAAAAAAAATGGTTCAATTTTGTCAGATCCACCCGATATCTTACAGTCTAAATTTGCGAGTAACTTATAAACTTGAGTTGACAATATAGGGGTAAAGGAAAACAAATCCGAGTCATTATAACTTGACGGCTCATCAATATTCTGTTCGCCAGTGACCAACGAATTACTGGTATCTGTTTGTAAGCTAGCCGAAATAAAATGATTATTAAACACATTAACCATATCAGCCTTGTCTGTAAGTAATCTTTGGTCCACTTTTAATACTTTTGGAAGATCAGTAGATTTATTTGACCCTACAATAGATTTTGTTATTTTCCAAAATTTAGAGGGATCGTTCATATTGTTATTAATTAAATTAAGGTAATACTGACTTTTGGACATTTTTATCAATTTTGTACATTTATTTCGTAGTAATCTATAATTGGACCAATCCTCATCACTATTTGTTTTCTTTGCTTTGGACCAGGCCACATTTCTTTGCTTAATATAATTAGAAACAGATTCATTGAACCAAGGATTATTTTTCCCACTCACCCGATATCTACGTAACGGAGCATGTTTATCACAAATTTTCAGAAAAATAGATTTAAAATAATCCCAAGCATCAACCACATCAGGTATAAACGAAACTAGCTGTAAGTCACTATATACAGTATCATGCAAAAAGCTTGTTCATTAAAATTTTTAAATTGTCGTTTAAATATAAATCTGGGTGAACTCTTAGGCATCTTAAAATTTCTCACACAAGATATTGCACAATGATCACTGAGGTCATTACAAAAAATTCCTATCGCAGAAAAAACATGTGGTATATTAGTTAAAATTATATAAATCAAAGATGAGTTACTCATACTCTTTCCATTTAAGCGAGTTGGTAAATGTATCAATTGTTCCAAACACAATGAGTTACAAATGTCCTTAAATTAATAAAACAATATTATGTTTACATCCTTCACATTACTAAAAAGATTATTTTTTCCAACAACCGTATACATGTATACTGTATGACCCATTTAAACGCCATTCTCCAAAACTTATGAGATGGACAGTTACACGTTACAACTAAGGAAAGTTTAGCATTGCTTTGTACACCTGACCTGATAGCATTAAGAGGAGGCCACACATAGGAGCACATTAAAGTAATATATTTATTAAAGATGAAAAATGTAGTGCATATTAATCAAATTACATGCCATAAGTGATTCAAACATTCATGTAAAAATAATCTCCCTTATGGTTATAGCCACCTTACAGTCTCTCAGTAGATGTGTTGTATGAAAAAATCCTCCTCTGCAAAAACACCAAAATCACATCACTGTAAGCGACGGCTGGCCTTGCACCTGCGATAAGTAGCTGCGAGTCTGCTTAATTTCATCGTTACACAGGCGTTTTCAAGGAGCTACAGTCTACACATGGCTCTTGCGTTGGGACATTTAATTTCCATAAGCCCGAAGGGTAGGCTCTCAGTCGAGTGCTCTTCCAGCAACACAGGAACAGTCTGCCACTGAAATGTCAACTGGTGAGCAAACGTCAAAGACAATCTAAACATTAACACAATATATGTCATTTTCACATTCAGAATCAGGAGTCAATTTTTAATACTTCAAAGACAATGAGTATGCTAATCAGGTAAGTAGTGGGCCAGTTATAAAAATAGGCTAAGTCATGTCAGGTTATCAATTGCATAACACTGTACACAATACTGTAATGTAAGGACACCAAAAAAGTTACCTGTCTCAATTTACAGTTTCATATTGTTTTATAAAAACAGTGAACGCAAAATCAGTACTGGAAAACCATTAGCCAATGAACCTTAAAGATAACTGACTGTACATGGTTTATAATAACCATACAGTAAATAACAGTAGCCGTCAGAACCAAGTTTTATTTGAATCCTACGTTACAGGTTAAGGTTATCTCCCTCAGCGGTCGCCATATTGTGCACAGAGCCATTACACATCTCTTGACTTTGAAACCATCGGATCGCGTCCTCATAGAAAATACACTTATCTTTGCAAAGGCAAAGAGAGAAATTCAAATCTGCATGTTGCACACGAGCGATGGGTTATAAAAATGCTCGCATTGCATAAAAACGGCCTCTAACTGCATCCGCATTCAGGAGCCCTATGTTGACAAAAGTAAACTGAAAGATCGGTTTTGGAGATCGGCAAATTTAGCGAGGACCGATCGAGTCATTTAATGACGTTATCGGCCGATACCGATTGGCGGCCGATCGATCAGAGCATCCCTAGTATATTCCCACTAAACACAAGACGTCGGATAGGCATGCAGATCATGTCTATATTGGGTCTGTCGGTCCATGACCAATTCTGGACATCTATTCGACGTCCAAACTAGGTCCACTATTTGGATGTCCAACCATGACCCTACTTGGACATCATATTTACGGCAACATTTGACGTTTGAACTGGGTAATTTTTTGGACGTCATTAGGACGTCATATTTACGGCAACATTTGACGTTTGAACTGGGTAATTTTTTTTGGACGTCATATTTACAGGCAACATTTGACAGGCCTACGTCTATATAGGCCTATAAAAATGTGTTTATATATAAATATCAGCATTATTGTACCAACATGATTAATACATACGAATAGTCTATATTATTTATACAGTACTGTTTTTTCTGCTTTCTTGAATATACAAATTCATCTAAATTTACAATTAAAAATCTGTAATTAAATGTGTAGTTCGTTATATTAAAAGTATATGACCATACTAACAATTTAACATGAAAATATCCTCACCTATTCTCATAATGTTGAGTGCTATGAATGCAATAAGTGTGCCTTACATATAATGTTGAGATATAGCTGAGTGGTTAGCGAGACTTGCTTGTAACCCAGAGATCGAGAGTTTGAATCCCACAGCTGGCAGGAATTGACTGAAGTGTTTCGGTGTTGCGATGGGTGAAGTGCAGAGACAATCATCTCTTTTCGCTTTTTTCATGTCTCTTTTCCTTACACGGAGGTCCTACGGATGTAAACATTTAGTCGTGCAGAAGACGTCGAAAAAAAGACATCACCTGGCGTTACAAAACAACCCCTTTTATGGACCGGATTCGGACGTACAAAAATTACATGAAAAAGACGTCATTCCGACGTCACTTTGCGCAGTGGGTTATCTTGAAGTAATCAGAAATCAAGCATAGCGTTAGTTCAGGCATGCCACGTCAGTCAAGCATGCATCAGCTGATAATCAGCTGTTCATGACGCGCACCAATCATTTCACGACATCCGTAACAACCGACTTTTTAAATTCCCATTCCTTGAGCCGCTTTCTAGCGCATTGCTCCTGCCGTTTTTTGCTGCTGCTGCTGCTGCCATTTAAACTGAATGTAGGCAATGAAAATACTGCTACTATTAGCACTGCTCATACTCACCATGTCTGATCCGAGCTCCGAAGAAGATCTGATCATCTCAGAAAACTCCCCAGAAAACAACGATCCTGACCAGGGCCCATCTGTTCGCAGAAGCTCACGGCTGGCCAATAAAACGCCTCCTCCTATTTCAGATTGGCCCACTGAGAAAATTCTCGCAACCTTGTACAGCCAAAAAATCCAGGTGCCGCTGGGAATTAGTCATGATCAGTTATTTCAGATATTACTGGAAAACATCCCCGATTTACCTCCAACTCAATCTACTCCATCATCCGGCCCCAAAAAGGCCACCGCAAAAAGAAAACACCTCAACAACCCGTCGGTTTCAAAGAAAAAGACAAATCGACCTGAAAACACCTCTTCACTTCAGGAAGATCCCGTGATGTCAGCCCTTCAGAACATTCAATTATCTCTCTCCAATCTTGACACCAGGTTGCAAGTTCTGGAAAATCAACCTTCATCGATTCCCAATACGGCCATCGCTTCACCTACACCTGCTCAAATGGTTCCCGATGCTCCCGCTTTCTCTTCTGCAGCCACCACGGGACTAGGTCTCCTTCCACGTGGGACTTTAGCAACGGCTCTCCCAGCACCTACCGCCGGTACCCCCTTCTTTCCACCCGCTGCTGCTATTTCTCCCCATCTGCGTGCTCAGATCCTCGCAGGTAATGATGTTAATCTGATTAAGATCCTGCTGTGCTCAGAAGTTCAGGATAAACGCATGGTTGACTGTGGGGACATATCTGTTTTGTTAAAAGATAATGACCAAAGGCTGTCAAACTGTTTAACTATGCCTGAGTTTAATGTCGCTTTTGGTGTTTTTAGAGATGTAATTTGCGAAATGTATCCGGAGCGTAGGGCAGAACTGGACACCTATCTAGCTATCATCTCAGATCTCGCAATGACTTACGGCGGGACTCTATTTTATGAGTACCATAAATCTTTCTCAGCTAAGTCAGCTATGTATATTCAAAGGTTCAACCAAAGACTGGACTGGTCTGCCGTGGACTTAGCACTTATTAGTAGACATTTTACCGGGCATCGTGCATTGTCTTGCTCTTTATGCGGCTCTTTAACGCACACTCCTTCTCTGTGCCCGAGATCCGCAAAATCCACTACTTCACCAGGTCGCTTTTCTAAAGCCATTGATGAAGAAAAGGTCATACCTATGATTCATACTCCCATGTGTTATAATTTCAATGAAAGTGTGTGCAGGTTTCCTAACTGTAAGTTTATTCACGCTTGCAGTTATTGCGGAGACGGGCATCCAAAGTCCGTGTGTCCCAGGAGAATGCACGTTCAATCCAAAAAGAAAAAATAAAGCCAACGCCTGTCAATGTTCCTGAACTTGACAAAGCATTGAAGAAGCATCCAAATCGCTGTTTCGTACATTATTTGATAACCGGACTTGTTCAAGGTTTCCTAGCTGGTTTAACAATGCTTCCCCTTAAATCACACATTTGTAATAATCTTCAGTCATCTCTCAAAGAACCTGAAATAGTTGATAGTTTGCTGGCTAGAGAGATTGAAAAAGGCTATATGATCGGTCCCTTTGAAAATTCCCCATTTTCAGTCTTTAGGATTAACCCTTTAGGTGTAGCCACAAGGAAGTATTCGGGGAAAAAACGTTTAATCATAGACTTATCAGCTCCTCATAACAACGAACATGTTCCAAGCATTAACAGCTTAATTCCTCTCCCCAATTTTTCCTTGTTTTATGCTTCGGTGGACAATGCAATTCAGTTCATTAAAACAGTCGGGAAAGGGGCATGGCTGGGCAAAGCCGACATCGTAGATGCTTTTAAAATCATGCCGCTTCATCCGTCCCAATGGCATCTGTTCGGAGTACAATGGCGTAAAAAAATGTACTTTTCCGTCAGACTCACGTTCGGCTGTCGTAGTAGCCCACGTATCTTCGATACTTTGTCAGAAGCTTTATGCTGGATTCTTTTAAATAATTGCAAGCTGCCATTCGTGCTTCACCTGTTAGACGATTTCCTTGTCGTAGACTACCCAAATTCACAACCAGAGCGTTGCATCAATATTTTGAAAGAAACTTTTAAAAAACTAGGTATTCCCCTCTCAGTAGAAAAAACTGTGGGTCCAGCAAATACGATAGAATTCCTCGGAATTAATCTAGACAGCAACCTTATGCAAGCTTCGTTGCCCCTCGATAAACTCGATCGCATTAGGGAAGTTATGAGAGATTGCTTGAAGCGCGACTCTATTACTAAAAAAGAACTGCTTTCTCTTTTAGGGCATTTAAACTTTGCTATGCGGATCATCCCGCAAGGTCGGTCTTTCATTTCCAGACTCCTCGACCTCTCAAAAACGGTCGAGAAATTGCATGATTCTATTAAGTTAGATTCCGGTTGCAAATCCGATCTACATTTTTGGTCACTCTTATGCGAAGGATGGAACGGGATTTCTTTTTTTTACAATGATGCGGTAGAGACGTCCGTCGCGCTCAAATTCTTCACTGACGCCGCTCCTTCGAGCGGATTTGGAGGAATTTTTAATAATCAATGGTTCGCTAGCGCTTGGCCAAAAGAATTATCGACTCTCACCACAAACACTCTTTCTACAGCATTGTTAGAATTATATCCCGTCGTCGTGGCGTGCATTCTTTGGGGCGATCAGTGGTGCAGGAAACAAATTCTCGTGTACTGCGATAACGAAGCAACCGTTCACATTATTAATAAAGGGCGCTCCTCAGTTCCTTTTATTAACAAATTTTTGAGGCGTCTTATGTGGACGTGCATTACTGGCAACTTCATGCTGCGCGCAGCTCACATACCTGGCCTCGATAATAAAATAGCTGACTGTCTGTCTCGTTTTAAATTTCAGGAGTTCAAAACACTGTGCCCAGATGCCTCTCCTTCAAGCCTGCCTTGCCCAGCATTCGCCCTGACTGTTCTCGACTAAGCACCACTCTGCAGTCTTACCTTTCCGCAGCTTCACAGTATATGAGATCAAGTTTAGCCAAATCTACATTAAAAGTTTATGACTCTGCATGGATTCGATTCACTAGCTTCTGCGTAATTTTTTCAACCCCTGTTTTGCCTGTTAATATTTCAATGGTGTGTGCATATATCATGCATTGTCTTTTAACACACAAAATGCAACATTCCTCTATTAAAAGTCAAGTTTCAGGCATTCAGTTTCATCTAAGATGCTTGGATCCATCCGTTTGCAGTCTGCTGGGGCATCCATCTGTCCGCTTGCTCCTCGACGGCATCAAAAAAGAAGCACCAAAAGGCAAAGACAAACGACTCCCTCTCACTCTTTCTCTCGTTAAAAAATTGGTTACTAAACTGAGGCAGGGGTGCTTTAGTACTTACGTGGATTCACTCTTGGAAGCTGTGTTTCTCTGTGCTTTCTATGGTTTTCTCAGGGTTGGTGAATTCACTACACGCAATAATAATTTTGATGCCTCATATGACCTCACGGTGTCCGATATCACTCTCAATGAACATTATTTTTCTATTTTCCTTAAACACTCAAAATGTGACAAAGAGTCTAATGGTATTCCAGTCGTAATTTGCCCTTTTCATTCCATGTCCCGGTATCTGGGTTTTCGCCCTCATGCACGTCCTGCCGACCGTTATTCATAACTGAGGAGAGAAAAGCCATGTCGAGATCCTGGTTTGCCGCTCGTCTACGCTTGGTCTGCCAATCCTGCGGTCTCTCACCAGAACTTTACAGCTCGCACTCCTTTCGTATCGGAGCAGCTACAACAGCAGCTTCGGTTACAACGATCCCCACATTGAAAAATTTGGGACGATGGTCCTCTGTAGCATACGAACGTTACGTTCGTCCAGGAATCAAGAACATTTTAGATGCGCAAAAAGTTATGGATTCAATGTAATTATGGTCAGTCATTGATGTTTTTATATATATATATATATATATATATATATATATATTTTATTTTACCTTTATTTTGTCTGTTTTTTTGTTTTTGTTTTTTGTTATTTCTCTCCTCTCTGTATGTTTGAAAATCAAGCCGAATGAGCAACCAGCGTTTTCTGCAGGGCGCATGCTTCCCCTGTTGTGATATAGGGTTGGATGTGGATATAGGCTACAACATGCTTGTTGTTACATTGCTGCTGCAGGGGTGTAGCTTCACCCTTTACGATTCCCCCTTTAATTGACTCCGCAACATGCTTGTTGCAAATATGCCGCAATTTGCTCCGCACGGGGTGACGCTTCCCCCGATCTCGATTAGATCCGGTTGTACTAGCTTCATACTGCAACAGTTATGTTGGGGGTTTTTTCGGCATATGGTTTGTTTTGGGGGTCTATTTTATTTTTTATCCGCTGCTCTCCAGGCTCTGTCTATACATGCGCATGGACAGGCGAGTGAAATCTTTGCCCAGAACAGAACCATACCGCCAACACTAACTATATGCATATAATTTAATAAATAATTATGACAAAGTGGTCCTGACTGAAATCAAGCATAGCGTTAGTTCAGGCATGCCACGTCAGTCAAGCATGCATCAGCTGATAATCAGCTGTTCATGACGCGCACCAATCATTTCACGACATCCGTAACAACCGACTTTTTAAATTCCCATTCCTTGAGCCGCTTTCTAGCGCATTGCTCCTGCCGTTTTTTGCTGCTGCTGCTGCTGCCATTTAAAGTCCCTCCTCCAACCCCAACTCCACCTAGCCGGAACCTGTTGTTCGTTTGTACCAATATAACGCTATCTTCATCTTGCATTCTTCCCTCTCTCTCCCCCCCCCCCCCCCTCTCTCTCTCTTTATTTATCTATTATTTTTATGTATTATTATTATTATTTTACTCTTTTACTCTTTTATTTATTTATTTTATCAAACTTGTAAGTTTGCACTTTAATACTATGTATGATTATCCTATTGTTCTGCTGTTCTTCTGTTCTGGGGGGTCTTTTTATTTTCTATCCGCTGCTCTCCAGGCTCTGTCTATGCATGCGCATGGACAGGCGAGTGAAATCTTTGCCCAGAACAGAACCATACCGCCAACACTAACTGTATGTAATAAATCATTATTTGACAAAGTGGTCCTGACTGAAATCAAGCATAGCGTTAGTTCAGGCATGCCACGTCAGTCAAGCATGCATCAGCTGATAATCAGCCGTTCATGACGCGCACCAATCATTTCACGACATCCGTAACAACCGACTTTTTTAAATTCCCATTCATTGAGCCGCTTTCTAGCGCATTGCTCCTGCCGTTTTTTGCTGCTGCTGCCATTTAAAGTCCCTCCTCCAACCCCAACTCCACCTAGCCGGAACCTGTTGTTCGTTTGTACCAATATAACGCTATCTTCATCTTGCATTCTTCCCTCTCTCTCTCTCTCTCTCTCTCTCTCTCTCTCTCTCTCTCTCTCTCCCCCCCCCCCTCTCTCTCTTTATTTATCTATTATTTTTATGTATTATTATTATTATTTTACTCTTTTACTCTTTTATTTATTTATTTTATCAAACTTGTAAGTTTGCACTTTAATACTATGTATGATTATCCTATTGTTCTGCTGTTCTTCTGTTCTGGGGGGGTCTTTTTATTTTCTATCCGCTGCTCTCCAGGCTCTGTCTATGCATGCGCATGGACAGGCGAGTGAAATCTTTGCCCAGAACAGAACCATACCGCCAACACTAACTGTATGCATATAATGTAATAAATCATTATTTGACAAAGTGGTCCTGACTGAAATGTCTTTACATGTTTATAAAGGAAGCAACGAATATGATTAACTTATCCAAACAACTTCTGTAAGTGTCAAGTTGGTTTTGTGCAAATAAAATTATGTTATTATGTTAAACACTCGTTCTGAAAATTGTGTGGCCTCAGGGAGTTTTATCTTCTTAGATGCTAAATAATAAATAAATGCAAACTGAAAATGTAAGTACAATATCTAAAGACATTTAATGAACTATTACAATAATACACACATGACATATTGCTTTGAGAGAGGACATTTCAGGAATCTTCTATGCCATTTTCCTGTTGCAACATTGCATTGTAATCATTTGCTTTACATATAAGCCTACAGACTTAAATTTAGCCATAACATGTTTGAAAGCAGCATCAACAAATCTGTCCAAGCATACTACCAATCTTTTCCACACCCTTTCCTGTTGATCCGTATTGATACATTTACACTACCAGAAAGAAATTGTCAAAAAAGTCTCAGTTGTCATTGGGCTGGTACCCTTTTAAAAAGTAAACTTTCTAAGTTGCACACTCATTTTCATTCACTTCTTCCCCCCTATAGTGGACTTCAATTCACTAGATAGGGAATAGTCAAGCAGTGAATGGTTTCAGACAATGCACATGTCATGTTTATCTCTGTGTTGATGCATAAGGAAGTGGCAACGCATTTGTGGTTCCAAATGGACAAAAGCTCTCATCTGCAAACCACATGATGAAAGATTTTAACGGGTAGCATTTGTGCAATGCTTTATTTGTTTACAGATCAGTTCATCATAAAAGAGTTTCAACCAGAAGCTGTGCCATACAAACACCTGTACTGTAGGAGTGAAGGTAAGATCAATATTTTATCTCTCAATGAATAATCCGACAGCACAAGAAAAAATGAGTTTTTCATTTTAAGTTTGTAATGAACATTACAAAGCACTTTACAGCTGTTAACATGTTTTGAACCTTAAAGTGTGACATAAGAATTGAGGAGCTGGGACGCAAAAGCCCCTAAATGCTAATAATGATATTAACTGAATGCTCTTGGCACTGTAGTACAGCTGGTATATAATCAACTTTAAGTTTATTTATGAAGAGACACTATAAAACAATTAAACCTCAGGTGGTGTTGCTAACCCAAATTTGACTCTTAGGGGCTGTCCACACGGAGACGCGAATCACTGTATACGCATAAATTTGTTATCGTATTGGCGTTTCATCCACACGGATCCGGCGATTTCAGAGTGTGAAACCGCTATTTTTTGAAACCTGGTCCTAAAGTGGATAAATCTGAAACCGACACCCTTGCGGTTTCGTCTGTACAGCCAATCCGTATATTTTGTGAAGCGAAAACGTCATCACATCACGTGTCGGAAGCGTCACACGTAACAGCAACAACAATAACGGTGGACTACGTGATTGTGTTCATGCTACAGAAGCTACTAAAGCCTACTAGCTTTATTACAGCAAAATATATTGCTTCTATGCAATTGTGGTGACCAACAAGCGATAATGGACAACACCATACGTTGGTTATGCGCATGCTCAAAGTCTTCTTCTCCGTGTATAGTGTATATCTCTGTAGCAGAATTACAGCGCCCCATACTGGTCCGGCATATATACTACACCGGTTTCAGTCGGTTTCAGTGGTTTCGTGTTTACGGATTATTTTTTTAGAGCAAGGAAAAAAAATGATCGGATAGGTAATGCACCGGCTTCGTGTGGATATAGCCTTAGGTGGAACTGGTTACAGACATGAAACTCTTGGTGCTCCTAATCTCTTCATCACAAAGGCTTTTGCACCGTTAGCCTTAAGGCTCATATCACTGAGTTTCTGCTGAAATATATGATGTATATAAATTATGTGGTTCTAAGATTGTAATTTTATATTCATGTTTGGTTTCATTTTAAAGGTCATGGTGCGATGAGTAAAAAGGTCTCATTTCTATACGTCTAAGATCAGATGAATTAAGGTTTTAGAACTTTGGATAGAAGATGCATTTCTTGTAGAGGTGGGGTTTTGCCATGATATTTCTGGCTAGTTTGACCAGTTGCCAAGATACTCCTGGCTAGCAGGTGCTCTTTAGTATCACTTGGCACAGGTCAAACTGGATTTTGACCAGGTGTTCTTTAGTTTCACTTGGTACAGGTCAAACTAGATTTTGGTAGCTTTCTCAAGCTGTGTATAAAAGGTGGCGTGGCAAAATGTTCTGGGAGCTATTCTGTACCCAGAATCTCCCACACTTTGTGTGAATTCAAACCTTATGGAGCTATTCTGTACCCAGAATCTCCCACACTCTGTGTGTATTCAAACCTTATGGAGGCATCCTGTAACCAGGAGCTCGCACACTCTGTTTGTATTCAAACATCATGGAAGAAACCTTTAACAAGAATCTTCCTACACCATTTTGGGTGTATTATATATTAATGATAGAAGTACTCTGTAGCCAGAGTGTCTATTGCCAGGTATGACTTTGTAACTTTTGCAACTGTTGATCATTTTAATTGGAATTGAATCATATTCTGTATTATATGATATTCTTTAAGCTGGAACCTGCCTGGTATAATAAATTGTTATAATTGATTCATTTTAATTCTTCAGAAATTGTATTGATTTATTTTAATTCTTTCAGAAATTATTATGACTAGTAGATTAGAAGGAGTCTGGTATTACCGCAAGATTATTCTGTCAGGATATGATCACACTGGGGTTTTGATGGTTGAATGGAGCATGGGGCACATTCATTAAAACTCTCAGATTTATGTCTATCACCTGCCTTAGCAAGTTGCATGTGAGCTAAACTAAAGTAACTATTTTTATGATCGGAGCAAGCATGGAGCGGCCAGACATAGAAATATTAGTTTTCCCGGCAACCTCTGACTAAGATCAGACTGACAATTTTGTGTCCGTGAGATATACGCAACGGCCGGCGTATACTCTGTGCGATACCGGGTCCCTAATGAACGAATAACTAAGACTATGGGAATTTATAAATAATCAATATCTAAATTATGATCAACAGATAATTGGAATAATACACTACATTCTTACTTATAAATTGGAGTCAGATTATAATTTAACCACAGAGGTCAAAGAAATAAAGTAAATAAATGGGATTATTCTTCTAGTAGCGCTACGGAAGGAAAGAACACGTGATACCTTCACCACCGCATTGGACTTCGACGTTGGGCCAATTGGGTGGCGTCTTACAGCACGTATTATAAGTTTAGCAAATACTTTCGTTTAAATTGGCTTAATCCCAGCCTTGTCAGGGTTTGCAGACAAAGAACCCAAGCGCAGACTGAGATGGGATGAACACTGAAGACTTTAATATAAACAGGAAAACAAAAACCCACAAGGGGGTAAAATAACAATAACAGATAACACACGAACACTAACAAGGCAGGACTAAACTATAAACACTAGATGGACAAGAGCAAACACTAACAAGACTTGACTAGATAGCATCAAAGACTAAACATGAACAATACATACTCCATGAAAACAGACGATCGAGCACAGGACAGCAAACACAAGGGCATTAAATAGAGGAGCAAATCAAGAGGGGAACAGGTGACATGAATCAAACAATGATGGGATAATTAACGAGGAAACAAGGGGGCGGGGTCAGGAGACGAGACAGAAAGCACATGGCAATGAAAAAACAAAGCCAGTGCTCTCACACAAAACATTGGGCTGCCATGATCCTGTCACTATGACTTAAAACTGTGACTTGAAGAAAGGACCATGACAAGCCTGAGGTCATTAAAAAAAAAAACAGCTCTGTTTGCAGAATCCATTAAAAGTCTGATAAAAAATGCTTATTTACAAAACATGTTTGACGCACTGTGATGTGTAATAAACACTGCATGTATGTTTTTAGATGCTGAAGAATGAAAAAAAAAAAATTAAACATGCAATAAAATACTGAATGAAGAAAAAGTAAAGAGATTTTTTTTATCTTCCAAACCTGACCTTAAACCATCATTGATTGATTAGTAAAACATCTACAGTTTAACACTTTCGCATTAACTAACAAAAGTATGTTATAAACGTATAATACGTACCAAGAGCATTCAGTTGTTGTTTTTTAACAAGAGGAACATGTGAGAACATAACATCAAGAGTCATCACATTCTCAAGTATGAGACACTTTTGTATTGTTTTTTAATAATATCTGCTCATATTGATTTAAAATGCTTATAATGTCAATATTGTGTTTTTAGTCAATGTTTTTGAAAATCAAATAGGTCTGGCAACTGTGTTAGAAGTCAAGATTTTGAGGTTGAGGAACGACACGCATCTTCATCGGTTCATCCACTTGTTCTGCATTTTAAAAGGTCGCCTGCAATGGAAACAGAGGAAATTTTATTAAATTTATCTCATTATGAACACACATGGACTTTATACCGTTACACACTCCGTGACTCTGGAAGAGAAGCATTTTAAATACATGTCAAGTTTTGGATGGGAAAATAAGGGAAATTTTCCGGTGGCCACAGTATCTCTTACTACATTTATATATATATTTATATATTTAAAAGCTTATTTGCATATTTTCTGTTCATTTT